>NC_084668.1:4896203-4923703 GCF_028389875.1 Rhea pennata | reverse complement strand
TGAAATGCGTGTGTTTTGTTCCACAAGGTTGCAGGCTCTTGCCTTACAGTGATCATAAAAAGAATGCAAAAACATTCGTGTTCTCATTTTCATATTTACCTTTGCTTTATTTTTTAAAAGTTTGCAGGCAGCAAAAGTGTTTTCAAAGCGCAAGGCATTTATTCTGTTATGTGTCTCTATGGCTTGTATACTGTAAACCATCTCTATAATATTTCCAGGTGCATTTTCTAAAACTATAGCTGCTTGGAAAAACTTTCCTAAAAGAAGCACAGTAACTAGAGGGCTTTTTCCCCTTGAAAAGGTGTATGTGGGAGGGTAGCTTAAAGGAAAACAGCCTAATAGGAGTTTAATTAAAGGTCCAATAGAGAAAAATCTCCAGGAACAAAACCAATAACGAACTTAGAGATCTGTTTTCTGGACGATGGGCATGCATATTTGCCATGACGGTTAATGAGCGCTGTGAGTGCACATGCGCAGCTGTCAGAGACTGTGAAACCCTTAATGTACGGCTCTCTTTGATTTTGTATTCATAAGAGTCTTTAGTTCGACTAAAGCTTTTCAAGACCAGCATCAGATATAATGAAGTTAAATGCGTCTCAGAAGATCCTTCCCTTCTCAGTTATTTAGAGATGTAGTGTAGTTAAATACACAGTGTAATGTAATGAAACACATTACCTTAAAGTTTACTCTTGTCAGCTCATTCTCTTCTCCTTTCAAAGCACGAGGAGACGAGAACAAGAACATTATCCTTCGAGTTTAAGTTCCTGTCTCAGAGCCTCTACAGTGCTAAGAGGGGAAGAAATAATAAAGAATTTCTTACTGTTCAGCTTCAGCTTCTGTGCTGCCCTGGGATAAGAATTTCTTTTGAAGCCCTATGGTCTGAGCATGCCCTTCAGGTGGTTCTCCATCCACCTGCTATGCTCTCTTGGAAAGGAGGAGGTGTGGTGCTTTCAGTGGAGACAGTCAGTTCACAGGGCACAACCTGGCATGCTGTTCGCTTCTCATCTTATGCACATTATTCTGCAGTCAAGTGTTTTATTGTATATCCCCCGCCTTTATCTCTTTCACTTTCTGATAATCCACCATCACACTGGTCTTCTGGGGCTAAATATAGTCTTTCTTCATCCTTATCACTGCTTTTCGTTGCCCTTTGGTGTAAGCTTTGGTTAAGCAAACAACATTGTTTTCTAAAGAACATTATCATGACACCATGATCTCATCCTTCCTGCTATCTTCTGTTCTCACCCTCTGTGTTAGCTTCCAAGTTAGGGCAATGTGAAATCTTCTGGTGGCTCAGTGGGGAGATTTTTGATAGCAAAAATAACAGGTGACTGGCAGCAGACTTGGGAATTAGAGTTTGAAAGCATGTCCGGAAGACACTCTCTTCTGAAGCATAAATATTCATGTGTGAGAAATTAGTGTCCCTTTCTGCTATTTGAACTATTATTAATTCCTATTATGATTTTGAGAGCCATTATACACATTGATAGACTAATGAACAGTCATTTATAGAGGGATTTTAAGACAGTTTATTCCTACGAAGAAAATACTAGTTCTCTAAGACATTCTTTGCACTATATCACATCCTGAATTCTTGTGGCTTTCTTTACTGCGCATCAGGCTGATTTCTACCTAATCCAACTGTCTAATGTAATCTATGAATTCCAATCAATCTTCTCTTTATCTGGCCTTTACTGCCATAGTGCCTGCACATCCGCATTGTGATCAACTGTACTTAAAAACCATCTATAAACAACAGTTAGATGTTTTCAATGTCTTTAGAGCACTTCTACATCTTAATAGGACTCCTGAGCTGAAGTGAAAAATCTCTTGTCTTCATTATCATTTCCAGAGTAGCTGATTCTTTGATTAGTTTGTGTTAGCTCCTGTTTGTTGCATGGTCGGTGCTGGCTTGCTCGCAAACCTGCCTCCTGAACATCTTCCTGTATATCTGTCTCTTCTGCCTGTTTTTCCAAAATGAGTAGTATTAGCGTGCTGTATATAGGTGTGCAGTACAGCTGGAAGAGTGCTTGGTAATACCAGAAATAAACCAACTTAAAGACTGATGGGAAAAGCTAATTTGGACCCATCCCCATACAGTCATGATCCTTATATCCTTGGCCCACCACTCAGTCAGAGCCATACATTTGGTAGAGGATGAACTGCTCTAAGAACCCATTTGTAGTGGGCAGTAATCATTTGTCAGTAATGTTTCTTGGAGATTTAGTCATTTAGCTAGAAGTTCCAAAGGGACAAGTAGCCAAGAGGATTCCTTATGCTGATGCTATTTTAAAGATTATGTGAAAAATTCCATAGAAAGTTTGTGTGTGTTACTTTTCCTGGATGAAGCCTCTTAAATTAGCATCAGCTATTATGTGCATAGGAACAAAATCTTACAGTATTGTGTTTCAGTCAAAGTGCTTGCTCTCTACCTTCAATTTCCCTCCTAAATAACTTTAGAAATGCCCATAATATTAGAAAATTTAGATATGACCATGATATCAGAGGATAGCTCTAGAATCTTAGAATTCTTCTTGCCAGGCTGAAGCTGGATAATTACTGCCCATGTAGTTTATCCTGGAGAATTTATAAATGGTAAATGGAAGGTCACAAGACCTTCTGACCTAATACTAAGTTTGTTCCTCATGATGGAAAGCAGGTTTTTCTAGGAGTTTGTCTGGTAAATTGCCAGCAAATCATTTTTGATGAAATATGCACTTTTAAAGCATGCCCAAATGCTCTGTGAGGGCAGGTTCATCCACACTTAAATTACT
This sequence comes from Rhea pennata, assembly GCF_028389875.1. Lineage (NCBI taxonomy): Eukaryota > Metazoa > Chordata > Aves > Rheiformes > Rheidae > Rhea > Rhea pennata. Next base: position 4,920,929 of record NC_084668.1, on the reverse strand, counting down.
CTAGAACCACAAGTGGTTCTAGTGGTTGTCTGCAAGATCAGTAGGCATGGTTCAATAGATTGGCTGTAAATGAAATTGTGCTTCATGTGAGTAGAGTGGTAGAAGTGCCAGTAATGGAAACACTTAATCACTTCATTTACAAAATTCAAGTTGTATGAGCATGCAGACTTCTGCCATAACTTCAGTCACTGACACACAAAAAGTACCCCCAAAAAAGGTTAGAAATATTAGCAGATAAATGTGCTAGTTGCTTATAAATAAATCTTTTGTTTAATTGAACTAGTTTTGTTGAAGGATCTCAAGCAGAAGGCAAGGAAAAATAGAAATTTGTCTACTACACTGTCATGGGCAGCTATGACTGATATCCACAAGGGCAACTTCAATCTCAGAAACATTTAATCTCAGAGTGCTGCTTGATTTCATTTCAAATACTGAATAGTTCTAGATCTTTTCAGCTGGAGAAAGCTGTATAGGTAGTGCATCTCTCCAGTCTTAGTTGCAAAAAAAATAAAATAAAAAATAGAAAAAATAGACAAAACCCCAAACTGCTAATATTCCATGAAGGAAAGAAGTTGCCAAAGCTGGAACATCTGTCCCTGGTTTGGAAGGCCAAATTCAGGTCTTTGATTTTGTCTGCAACAGGTTGGAAAGATCACTACCTTACTGCATCAGCAGAAGAATTAGATTAACAGAAATTAAGCTTTGCAAAATCTATCATTCAGGCTTCTAAGTGCAATCCAAAACCTAATATAAGATGCCTAAGGCCGTGGTAGGAGGAACAGAAAACAGTAGTTGCCACAGAATGGAAGCCAAATTGGCCCCCAAGTCTCTGGAGAAGCAATAGCATTTTGTAAAGCATCGGATCTGGTTGGTGAGTGTGACTTAGCTCCTGGCAACCCCACAGGACCAAGATTCTCTAGGCGCTTCAGTGAAGAAATCCCTGATTTCTGGATCTTGAGCCACTGAGCTCCTCAGCCCTAGTAGAAAATAAAGTATTTCTCTCTGCATGGACAGAAGTAGAGCCACAAGCACATCAAGCAATTCCAAAGTCACAGCTGCACCATCTAATTAGCTTGTGCACCTTAAGGGTTACATGGTGGATGAATAATATTTTTTTTTCAGAATTATAATGGTGAATTTAAGTGTTTGGATACTACCTAAGACTCATACTAGGTACTCTTGGTACTCTTTTTCTTTCTTTCTTTCATTCTTGCTTTCTTTCTTTCTTATTTTTTTTTTCCTTTTTGAGATCTGGATCTTTTTTTCTTTGGTTTCTCTGATGGAGCATTAACACTTTTTTTCAACCGATTTCACACTTAGCCTTTCAATACATCAATTAGGGTCTCCTTGAGTATGCTAAGCAGAATTCACAGTGTCATTACTATCAATCTTATCATGATTTGTTTTAGCTTTTTATATACAAACTGAAGAAGATAGTTATTTAGGATCTTGAACATGATATAGTTATGTAACGTTTTTTGGTTATTGAAAGATGTTAGAGTTAAAATTCATTACATTTTCCCCCTTCATGGGTCCTGTTTGACAAAATCCACAAAGTCATGATCTCGTAAAACACAGTGGTAACATAACAAAGCAATAAGATAGGTCACCTGATTGCAACAGCTATAGAATAGGTGTTTGGCAACACTTACCTGACAGTTTGCAAAAGCTGTAGCTCAATCTCACTTTGGTTCTTTAAGTAACTAGAGTGAAATTCTCATTTCACTGATACCAATGAGACTTTCACTTTTTGACTTCCATAGAGTGAGAATTTCATCATAGCTCTGGAAAGGCACCATGGGCTAATAAACTCTTCTTTCATTAGAACGGGAGACTTGTTTATATAAGACCACAGAAGGTACCAATGCAAACAGAAGTTGACAGTTCTCTCCATGTCGGTCAGTTGTCTTCCTTTCTGTGGCGGCTGGCCTCTGTGTAAGGGTTTACTCTGAGCCTGAGCTTGGCTCCAGAAAGGTGTACTCAGAATCTGCTGTCCAGGTGGCCCAGGACAACGTGTTGCAGAAACCCAGGTCCAAGGCACTGTGTGGACAATGATCACACTTCAGTCATGAGCATGCTGTGGTAAAGTTTGCATTGAGTAACAAAACTGTTGAGGAGCTTGCATGGAAGCTGTCTTCAGTAAAATCAGGAGAAAAAACTGTGTCAGGAGACAATAAACAAATGTAGTCATCAGTATAGAATCATAATTGAAGAGCAGAGCTACATTTGTTGAAAACATAGTGCAACAAGGACCTGCTTTGAACCACTATGCAGTGTTATGAAAATAGTAGCTGGGAAGCAGGAATGAAGGAAATACATTCATTTATTCTGACAGTCATAACATCCTTGTATCATCTTGGTGGAAAGTTACAGAAGATGTCTAAAGAAATTTTCAAAAGACATCTAAAGAAGCCTCACTTGAGGCTTACAAAGAACAAGGCTCAAGGCCAACTCGTCTTGGAAAGACAAGTCAGCATATTGCACTGTAAGAAATCCATGACAGTCTCTTAACATCGTCATGTAATAGGTTCCTGAGAAACCAAATCTTATCAGTCTCTGGCATTATTTAAATTTCTGTCATAATCTCAATCTGTAGGCTTCAATTCCTAATCAAACTGCTTTCAGTTTCACAGTTGGTGAGCCTGTTATTGAAATCATTCTCCTATTCTCCATTTACTTGTCCAAGGAAGTTTTGGAGCTTGGCATGGTGTCAGTTTTTATGTGAACGTGAGGATTTGTAACCAAAACCAAGGTCACCGCAATGTACCGCACATAAAAGGTAGCCATATCAGTACCCTTTTGGTTGAATCTAAACATCAGAAGAAAGTACAAGAAAGTACAAACTAAATGTGAACAGAGCAGAAAAAGAGTAGAAACAGGAAGTATTCAAAAGCTGAAGTGTAACTTTTTAGATTTTTGTATACTCTTAAAAAAATAGAGAATAATTTTGTGGGTAATGTAATTGCAGGGAGTAGCAGCAAAGTGGTGGCTAAAGAGGTTCATTTCAGATGTTTGGTTCCCAAGGGGTGCTAAGGAACAATGTGGCCCAGTAACCTCCTAGTTCTCTTTCAGTGACCTTCTCTTCACAGTTGCAAACTGTTTCTGTTCAACAGCATTTTTAAATAGATCTTCCCAGGTCTGGAAGCAAGTGTTTTGGGAGGAGGGGGAACAACTTTTTGAGGGCAAGTCTATGAATAGATTTGTCTTTTGAGGTGGAAAATAGCCTAACATGTATGGAAATAAAGGGTACTGGAAAGCGAATTAGCAGCTAAAACGTTTCTTTTTTTTTTCACATACATAGAAAGTTTTAACTAAGTTAGGAGGGAAATGAAAAGAAAACCTGCACGTGAAGGTTTAGATCCTCTGCAGGGTACGGCAATGTGAAGGAAGCCCAGATAGCATTTGGCCATAGAAAATCAGGTTCTAGATCAACTTTGCCGTTTTTCTGACTATATCTTCAAAAAGAGATCTCCTATAGTATTTGCTAATCCTTTCCTTTTGTTAGTACACAATTTTGTTGTGCTACAAGTTGAGTTTCCTGCGTGTGCACTGAATCAAGCATTTTGGCAGTTCTTTCTGCATGAAGTTTACTTAAAACAGTGTTTTAGTATCAGCGTCAAATCAGGTCATTCAGCTTTTGAGGAAGAGAAGGGAAACTGAGGAACTTTACTGAAAGGATTGCTACACCAGTGATGAAAATTGCCTTAAAGTTAAAGGAATAACAATTAAAAAATTCTGTAGCTTGGGCTTATAAATATGAAGGAGTGTTTTAAATTATTGTCAAAGCAAATGAAAAAGTTTTAAAAGTATTTACACTTGGCTCTTTTTGTTATGTTAAAGTTTTGCAGCAGAGACATATTCTCCCCAATTTAGTGTTTTTTTGTTACGATAGTTATATTTTTTTTTAATGTAGTGGAAAGTTTATTGCAGATGCCTGGCCTGTCTCTTAACTCATGCTAATTATATTCATAATTAAATGTTAAACAAGAATTGACTAGGCCAACTGGCTTGCACAGGTGTTTGTGATATGAATGGTTTAACACTTACACAGTAAATTATTGGACCTGAATCTGTAGTAATCTGCTCTGTGAGAACCTTTCACAAGAAGAACTTCCCTGTACGTGCTAGATCTTGGACTTGGAAACTAGGACTTGCAAGACGAGTTGGTAGCCAGCCTTATGCCAAAGCTGTGATTTTGCCCTCAGGGTCTCGAGGCTGCATAAGCTTTGACAAAAGGGTTTTTCTTTTTTGCTTTCACCCGCTACAGAACGAGGGTGCTCCGGGCATTAATGTTTCTGGGGAGCTGGAGAAGTCATGGGATGCTTGGAGGAAATGTCACCTGGGCACCAGTGTGCCTCACTCCAATTTGAAAGATATTGTCTACCTGTGTAAGTGATAGCCAGATTAATCTCCACGGTGCCCCTAAATTATTGTTAGCTTTGGGCAATTGTCGTCTGACAGGATGCAAAATCAAAAACTTGCAAATGGAAAAAGACAGGTATTTCAATTTTCTCTCTCTCTCTCTCTTTTTTTTCTTTAACTTAACATTTTAAGCACAGAAAGAAGAGTGTATTTGTGTAATTTAAATCTGGCCCGTGGTTAAAAGAATCTTTTTGCAGGGGAAAAAAAGGGCAGAAGTGAAAAGAAGAGCCGACTTAAGAGTTTAAATTTGTGTGAGTGTAAGAGAAGCAGCCAGAGAAAAGCGAGAGGGGAGAACGGTGAAAGAACACAAAGGGAAATTGAGAAATCCAAGCGATAACACAGTTTGTGTCTTCTTGCTATCCAAAAGTTGCTTTCCCCAAACAAGAATAATATGACGTATCTATGTGTGTGCACTGTCATACTAGAAGAGAAACAGTAGAAAAATATGGATAATAAGGTCTTGATAACAAAAAACGATTAACTGGGTTGTTCCTTGGTCATTGTCATGTAGCTACGTTAAAGGTCTGACCAAGGAAAGCTGCATTTGCCTTACAACAGGAATTTGTGCTTACTGCATATGGAAAGTCATGGAAAATTAATAAACAAATAAATAAATAAAGCACTATCTTCAGATACAGCTGAGTAGTACGCAGAGAAGGTCAAGGCAACTTTTTGTGGCTCCTAAATACTTCAAGTGGATTTGGCCCCTGGAAAATTGAAACTGTGCTCGTTCGTAGCAGCAGAAGCCACCGTGCAGGGACTGTTCCCTGGCTGAGAGATCTCCAGCACTGAGGTGCGCTGCCCAAACGGCCAAAGAGCCTCTGGCATGGGGGGAGTCCTCGTCCTCGTCCTCGTCCTCGCCAAGGTCTGTCCCCAGGCAGCGCAGCTGGATGAGCCCCCCATGTCCTGGCGGGTAAAAGCAGCCATAAACCGTGCCTTAACGTGGATCACTACCTCATCGATTTATAAAACATCATTTTATAATGAGGAAAAATGTACCTAGCAGTGTGGCATCAGGGAAGACCTCTTTACAACTGCAGATAAGAGCCCTAATAATAATGCATTAAATGAGCTAGAAGAAAATGCATAACTTCAGCCTTTGCGCTTAGGATCATGACAAATCTTTGGCTGAGAATCTGGTAAAAGTACAATTGAATAATTCAGAGAAAGGTCTAACTGTACCTTTAGTGCCCGAGAGCAGTGTTCAGTTGGGGTGAATCACAACAGCCTTTTTTTTTTTTTTTTTCCTGGAAATGTTCTAGAAGTGGTCTGAAAATGACATAGAGAAGGAAATGAGAAAAAAAAATAAATAAAAAGATTAAATGCTTTAAAAATTCCACAGAGTAGGCAGGCACAGAATCAAGCAGTGAACGGTCACAAAATTGTCTGCTCGGTTTGCCGTAATAGCACACATACGGCGGTGGAGAAGAAAGAATGCCACGTTGCTAAACGGCCCGATAAAACAAAATAATGTGATTAAACAATGACAATAGCGCTGCCCACAGACTCCTCCCTGGTCGTACGGAGTTTAAATCACAGGTTAAGAGCAGGCACGGGGTGGGAGTTCAGCTTCCCCTTCCCCAGAAGCATCATCGGCTGACGTGGTGTCGCTTGACACGGGCCTGGCTCCGCAACCGCGCCGTTTTGACCGGCTCTGCCCGGAGGGATGGTTGCAAACTGAAATACTTGGAAAAGGAGTGATGTCTAAATGTGCGGGCAGGCCGGTATTCTTACCAAGGCTGGGGCAGAGTTCAAAGTTAATATGATTTATAACGTCTCTTGAGGGACACAAATTGTGAAAAAGTAGGGCTGGAGAACTGGGTAATGTGGCTAAGGAGAAGCATCTTTAGCAGCTGTACTACAGCAGCTGTGCCAGATAATAGCTAAAAAGAGGAGTCAAGGAAAGCAAGAAATAGTGTGGGAATGAAGAAATGAGGAGTGCTGCAAGTCCTCCTCTTTTAAACGAGTGTCAGTGAACAGTATTGAGGCAACCTATTTGGCAAAAGGTTCGTTGAACTGTTATTTTTAAGGATGTTTCATTAGATGTAGAAAAGTTTCCATGATCCACTGCTTTGTGCTTACAGCGTAACTATTGAATTTGAAATGTTCACATTTTTTTTTTTTTTCGCTTCCTGGGAAGTCGGACGACTCCCTTTGACTCTCTTCTGCATAAAATTCACTGGCCTGTTAACCCATTTGACTCTGGCAGAGTCTCGTTACGTGAAAGCACTAATGCTTTAATTGCCTGGGAAGGTAGCAGAGCACGCAGATAATCTCGCTAAGATCGGGAGCGCGGTCGAACGCGCCAGCAGCTCACGGCCTGACTCGTTCGGCGTTGAACGCTTTCGAGCGATAGTGTTGCACCAGGAAAGACATGAGGATGCGCAGAGAAGATGTGCGACTAAGAACCCCAGACTCGGTTGCAGTGTATATTCCTCTCCAGCGCTCGCTACAAGTGTCACTGAAAAGTAAAGAGGGAGAGGGGGGCAGATGGCTTGGAGCCCCCACGACGTACCGACCGGGCTGGGGGCGGTGCGGAGGGCGAGCGGAGGAAGCCTGCAAGCTGGAGGCGCTTCTCCGTCCCTTCTCTTTTTCTTCTTTTTTAGCAAACAAAAATGAAAAGGGAGAAGCGGGGAGGGTTGCCCAGCAGGCAGGGTTATATACGCTTCTGCAGCTCCAACCCTGGGCGACCAAGTGCCACTTTTAGAACAGCATTTTCCTTTGCTCATGTTTGATTTGCATCTGCAGCTTCACGTTCACCCAGCACTAACCTACGCTCTCTGCAGCTGAGTCCTTGCTTCTTTTCCCGTGCACCACAGAACAAGGCTCCTGACTTACTACATTCCCACTTGCAAGTTTCAGTGTATTAACGTATTAAAAAACCAAAAATTAGCCCAGTGTGTGGATATAAATCCTCTACAGAGAAATATCAAAACTGTGAAGAGCAACTACTTTATGAAATGTTAGTAGAATTTGATGCAAGAGATGTGTTTTTGCTTTGAAGCTGTAGCTGTCCTTTAGTTCAGATGGTATTTGTGAATCACTGCCTCAAAAAAAGGGGTCTTTTGGCACATGCTTTAGGCTGATGACAGGCAAAATGAAGTAGATTCTGTCTCAGAAATCTCCAAAAATAATCTTAGGTTTGACATAACACACCATGTCACGAAGTGATATAAGCCACATAAGCACAAAGCAGGCTTTAAATTTAAAGGGGAATAATCCTGTTTTCAGATGGGATATTTTCCATCAATTTGGATAACAAATATCTGATGCAGAATATAGGCGGTCGGGTGTTAATGCCGAGATCTCTCAAAGCCTGCAATTCCTGGTCGTTAGTCACTGTGGCAGCCTGTTTTCTGCTGCCCTTATCTGATAGTGTCTGAGAAAATTCACACGCACACGACAAGCGTGCACACTTGCACAGAAGATTGCTACCTGGAAGTAGAGACCTGTTTTTAGTGTCCTTAACCCTTCAACGCCGGTGAGCCGGCGTTCCCGATGCTAAGGAGTGATGCAAAATGCATTAATGCTCGGCACTGGGAAATCCCAACTCCTGGTGCCAAGAGGTTCATAAATATAGTAATGAAACCTCTTGACTCAAAGTGAGCACTATTTAACAGAACAAGCATGAACAGCCTTTAGGAGATTTTGCAGCTGGATTTGTTCCACTGTGTCAGAGCTGAACCTCCATGATAGTAGTTTTAAAACCTGCGCAAGGCTGAACAACATAGTTTTAGGAAACCAGGCAGCAAAGAAAAAAAACGTGAAAAGAGAAAGTGAAGACACTGCTGTATCGTGCAGGGAAACAGGCACCAAGAATCTCAAAGTGAGAATCCAGTGACAGATGTCAAGGTCTTTGGGAAGTGTCCACCAAGCTTTATTTTGCACATGTTCCTGAACAACTGAAAATGAGTGCTTTGTGCGATAATTTACTAGCAAATCAGTATCAATAAATCAGAATCATGTAAGCAGTCATGTTTATTATATCCTTGTTGCTTAATATTCATGATAGTAATTTATTTTTATAGTACAGTTTCACTGTTATCCCCCCAATGCTGTAACTTTGAGTCAGGCAAGCTGCAAAAGTAGAAGGTCAGGTAACTCTTTGAAGGCTGTAAAAGTTTTTCAGTCAGTGGAATTTGCTCGTATTTTTGAAAATACTCTCATGGCTCCTTAAAACAGTTATACTATAATTTCTAATCTTTCCCATCACTGCCTATTTATCAAATATCACTGCAAAACAGCAGTGGCAGGTCTATAAAAGAATATTTTAGAATGTCCAGAGATAAAAACACAATCAAAAATAGCCATGAAATCTGATGTCACTATCTAATTTTAATTGAAGTTCTTTTTTTTTTCCAAAAATATAAGCCACACAATTATTCAAGACTTCCAAAAATTTGTTCTACAGTAGCAAGAATGAAAGAAAAATTAAGCTAATAACTTTTAAAAAATGTTAGAAACAGAAATGAATTTGAGCCTCGATTCACCAAGGTGTTTTGCTGAGCTTTGTCAGCTTAAAGGCAGCTTGAAGTGGAAGCAAATGAAATTTCCATTTCAGGCTACTTTCCACTTCAAGGGAAGCACAAAGGATTTGTAATGTAAGTGGAAATCAGGACCAAACATGCCGTACTTGTTAAACAGGTTGGCAACAATAGAAACAGGAGTTCTTTGTCCACAGGACATGTAAAGTACAATAAAATACAACTTCTACCTGTCACTCCTACCACAACACCTCACTACTGGTTTCATGGTGGCTTAAGTCTTCAGTAACTTAAGAAGGCTTTTTTTAAAACAATGTTCAACAGATTCAATTGAGTACCCACTGTTTCTTCTTTTGGTGTACTTTTTTATGGAAAACCGGATTTTAGCTCTACCGGCTTAGATACAGGGACTCCTGCCTTTATTTTTATCCCCAGCATAATTAGGTTTAATGAGAAAAAGTACGGATCAAAAGATGCCACAGATGTCAAGATATTTTGCGTAGCCCTATAATAAGAAATCAGCATATCTCTTGCATGCTGAATGCTTCTGGTGTCATGAAATTATTTGTCCTGGATGAAGCTGCAAAGAGAGAAATAGATGCTGCTCAGGAATGTAACATACGATGGGCCATTTCTTTCTTCTGATTTCACAAGCCAAATATTGTCAGATCAGCCTACGGTGGGTTTGTGGTGACGTAGACAACATCAGAGTCCATAGGCAGGTTCAGGTAGCAGCTGTAAAGTTGCTAATTCAGACTCTGACTTTGGGTGACGTATGGTCATTAAAGAGCCTATGGACTTTTTATTCTTGCTGTTTTTCCTATAAAATGAGGTGATGGCATTGTCTCGAAAATATTTTGTCTCTATTAATTGCCTCTATATACTTAATCTTTTTTCAGCTTGCATATCGGAGACAATTCTTTAGGGAGAATTTTTTAATTCCCCTTGGCTTACTTTGGATAATATTTTTCTGTGCTGCTGATCTGTTTTAGCATTTTACCTTAGGCTGAGTTTATACGGCAGAAGAAGCATTCGGTGTGTAAAGGCCTTCGGAATAAAGGCAGTCTATAACCATACAATAGCCATATTGGTGTGTCTCCTTGGGTTTCATTTAAGGATGAGCTTTTGATGAAGTTGTATTGGTTATTAGACATAATCAATTGTTTCACATCTAGGAACACATTTTTCATTAGATAAGAGGTGGAGGCCCCCCAAAAAATATTACTGATGAGCTGAGCAAAATATAAACCTACCTCATCAGAGATAACATCTAAAAAACCTTCAGGTTTATTTATAGCAAACAACAAAGACTGAAATTCAAGAAATGAAGAAGATAAGCAGACATAAAAGAACATTTTCATTCTAAGTGTAAACTGTCATTAAATGTATTTAGATTTACATCCTATAATTATTATGATTGTAGCAATTAATCAATCAACTGATTAACATGTGGGGTCAGCAGGACACAGTGATCTTATCTAGAAGCTTGAATTAATTAATTATTCCTTACCCTTCATTATTATTTTCTACTTCTCTATGTTTGCTCAAAGTGTCCCTATTGACAAAATATATCTTATTTTGTCTATTTATTGAGTCAAGCACGGGAAGTTACTGATGTACATTTACTAATTTGCCTTCGGAATTTCAAATTAATTAAAAGACTTTTAAAGCATTGCATAATTTTAACTACTTGTTATATTCTAATTAGCCAGGTTCAATTAAATTGTTTTCAATGTAGCAACTTAAGAGCTCTTGTCTCTTCAAGTGGAGTCAAATTCAGCGGGTGTATACTGTTGCAATGATATAATTCTGTGTTCATTACCCTGCAAGACAGTGAAGTCCTTGCACTCAGTATCCTTGTTTCGCGTCTGCTGCAGCATGAGGATTTTCTAGTTCCACAGGCAATCTCACTGTCAGGCAGTCTTCCTAAAATTCAGCCACGTTTTAATTTGCTTTATGCAACAGCATTGCTTCTAATATCCTCTTCGTTGTGCCGAGCATTTCCTCTGTCTCCTCGTGGCAGAAGCTGGGTCACGCTGAAGTCACCAGCAAAGTCTCGCTGGCTGCAGAGAGGACAGGGTCTTAGCCCTTGGGTTTGCTTCCTTCGAGTGTTCATAGCTCATTGCCATTCCTCTAGCATCCTCAGTCATAACTTAACCCCGCTTATTTATCTTCTGTTCATCTCACTACATATATCACTGCTCCTAAGCCACTACCCAAGGATTTATTTTGCTGGACTTAGTTTTAGGTTTGGGAGGTTTGTGAGTATCCTGAACATTTTCAGGGTCTTTCTCGGGTTCCAGAAGGGGACATGATACCCCACTGCAGAACCCACCAGTCACGGAGAAGTGACAATTTTTCCTTCCCCACCCTAAACCAGGATGCCACTATAAATATTTTTTTCAGATTTTACTGGCCTGCATGCCTTATTGCACTGTCAGTCTGTCTGCTTCCCTCCTGCTTATCAGTCTCATGCTTGTTTGGCATTCCTGGTTCTTAAGAACTTGGATTTGGGATTTGCTTTTTCTTTTTATATCTTGCATTCTCTTATCTTTTTCTTTTATTCCATAGTTGATAGTTTAAAGCAAGCCTAGTAAGCCCTGATGGTGTTGAAGAAAGAAATAAGTGCTCTGTCAGATAGCACCTAATTCAATGGCTTGTCCAGAAAACATTCAGATGGTCTGTGTATATAAACCCACATTTCTGTTGCATTATCACCCGCTGATCGGCACTTTCCTTTTACTTCGATGAATATTCAGCAGACGGTTCTGTCTCTTCTCACATGTTGCCTTTAAGCACCATGAAATGGTGGCTCCTTGCAGCGGCACATGGGTGTCTGGGCTCATTTTAGCTGTCTAAACTTATCCCTTCCAGGTTCCCATCCTGGGTAAAAAGACGTGTAGGTCTTCAGCAGTCCTGTCCTCTACTATACTTCTGAATGTCGGTCCACAAAGGTCTCATAGACATCCTGAGCCATCCAAAACGGCATTGGACAGATACGTGTGAGGTGCTGGATCACTCTTTCAGTGTCCAGTGCTCTTCCACAAAAGTTATTTGCTCTCTATGGGGCTTTTAAGGCTACCTTTCACATCAGCACATCTTTACTTCCATGTTTCTTTCCCATAATGCGTGGCCAAAACACTCCCCGACGTTGTAATTCTTGTAGACAGTTGGCTACACTGGCTCCTTCATCAAAATAGCTCAAAACAGCATCAAGTCTGAGTCTGGAAGAAATGCTGCAGCCTTGCAGATGCTCTGCATCTCATTCGGGAGAGGGCACAGAGTTATTTTTTGCCCCTCATACGAAGGAGCAGCAGCAGCTTTGGGGAACTGCCTTCCTAGACTGCACTTAGCACTGCCTAAATCCCTGTTCCTATCTTGCTGGTGTCTTCCTCCTCCTCTTCCTCAGTGGCATCCTGCAGCCCAATGCAGTTGTCTTCTCCACATATGCTTTTTTTTTTTTTTTTTTTTTTTTTTACCTCTAACTTTTCCTTTCTTTCCAATTCACCTTCCCTCCAGGTCTCACGTGCTTTCATGGAAACTGCCACAGTGAGGTCGTGTCCTGGCTAGAGCTCTTAAGTGCTACCGCTATCTGTATAACCAAAAATAAAATAGATGCTAAAAATCCAGCTGCTGCCTCTCTTACTGAGCTGCAGGGAAGTTCATAGCCCAACCTCTGAATTTTTTGGGTGATGGCATGTGAGATAGCAGGAATAGTATTAGTTTTGGGGGCCCAAAGTAGAAAGGGTGGGAGAAGCAGTTATCATCCAGCTTTTGCTTTGAAATGTAAACTTAGCAAAGATGGAGCCTGGCTCTTGTCATTGAAATATACATACGGAACCACAAAATGCCACTTTTTATCTATTTGTTTTCCTGACCATAACCACGTTTTCACACTGTCAGCATTTCCATTAGAAGCTCTTTTTGTCAGAGGTTTATAACGAGAATGTAAAGATTTGCTATGGGCTAAATCTCAATCCAAGAGCAAATGTTTATACCAATTCTGAAAACAATCAGCTTGCCCATTTGTAGTTATGCATGTGTTCATCATCTGTTACTGCTTGTCCAATGCTCTGCAACTTCTGGAAAGAAAAAGAGACATCTGGAGGAAAAAAAAGTGCTTTCCTGCAGATAGCATACTGTATGGTCTCTTGAGTTACTGAATAAGGTACTACATAAATGCATGCTTTTCAGTTGGTGTTTTTTTTTTTTTTTTTGACTGAAGCTGGTCAAATTTACTGTAGCGAATATTTTAACTGAGGGTTTAGGTCTGTTTCCATTCGTGCATTACTTACATGGAAGTTGCATTAAAAATTTGCTGAAAATTATTCATCTAACAAACTGAGTCACTCTTCTGACAGCAGCCACGATGAGTACAGTGAGAGCGTTTCAGCTGAGCTTCTGCACTCGAGGGGTAACAGGGCTTTCCTGTCCACCACCCCTCCCGTGGATCAATCATTAAGTGACATATGATCTGGGCTTAAGTTAAGTTTAAGGGACAATTTACATGGTCCTTATACTGCTCTGGCTATGTTGGTTGAACATATGATCGTTTGAAGATATAGATAGTTAGTAGAGACCCACAGTATGAGCACGTATGTTGACATAAAGATGAATGTGCACACAGAATAAGCACTTAGGACTAGACTCACACAATTTGTTTACATAAGCATTACCTGTCTCCAGCATAGATATATGTAAAGTTTATCCTAGTTTAAATAAGAGTATCAAGTTTATATACTTTTTTAATAAAAAAATGCAAACTCAATATAAAATATATCTGGATAAACTTTGTAAATAGGCAGAGATTAGCTAGGTGCTTATGCTAAAATTGCCTAAATTTTAACATTGGAGCTCCTCAGGTGCCTAAGTTCTGTTTTAGAGCAAATCAAGAAGCTTTGTAACACCCCTAGTATTTACATACAATGCTTAGCATTATAAGTATTTACTTCATAATAGTATTAAAGTGATACTTAGAAAGCAAGGATCTTTCTTTGCTGAGCTGGCTGCGCTGCGCCGAGCGCATACGTTAATTTTGAGGTCCGTAAGCTCCTCCGACCCACGCCGTAGCTGCGTTTTCCCGCGGCTGCCCGTCAGCGCTCTTCGCCGGCGGGCGGGAGCCGCCGTCAGGGTGCAGCAGCCCCCAGCGTCTCAGGGCGCAGCGGGGCCGCCAGTAAAACTCCCTAAAAATGAGCCGACCAACCTGTCCGAGCTCCTCTAGATACGGACACGTCTCCGACCGCAGCAAGGGGTCCCGTCAGCCTCGTGGCATTAGTTTCTAAATGGCTGTAGTTAAAGCAGTTTAAAAAGTGCGTATGGCCTAGCCTTTAAAGCCATTAGGGATTTCTTTTTTTCCTTTGGCAGATAATTCATGAGCAGTTATAACTCGTTGACAAATCATTGTGCAAACAACGAAAAGAGTTTTTCGGAGTGGTGGCGAGCACACATCTGGTACGAATGTTCTCAGAAATACTTAGCCCTGCTGGCATGTGCCGTGCTTGTGTCTCAGGGAGATTTCTAGTGGGGAAAAATGCTCACCTGAATGTCTGTGACCAAGCAGGCGCCAGCACATCAGCAGATCTTCTTTGCAAAAAAAGGAAAAAATTGCAATATCCTATCTCTTGGCTTTTTTCACTCAGCTCTGCTTTCAACCAGGAAGCTTTAAGAACCTAATTAATTATGAACTAATTAACTGAGCTTAACAAAATCACTGTGAGATTGGTGGTGTTATTATAAATACCTCACAGTGAGTAAACTGAGGCACGCAGATAGAGCTGCGTAAGTCGGGTGGCAAAGCGAGTCGGCGACAGCAGCAGCCTCTGCAGCCCTTTCATTTCCAGCCCCTTGCTCTAAACAATTTTGCTACATTTTTTTGCTACGTTTTGCGCTCTTTCCAGGTCTATTAAGGGTTAAAAGAAGTTTTAAAATCCCATACGAAATCTGTGCAAATATGTGTTCTGCATAAATCTGGGCCACAAAATTAATATACTTGTATACATTTTCCCCATCTGCTATATTGCTGACACATCCAGCTTGTAGCCCAGAACGTTTTAGGGAAGAAAGGGAAGAAAGGGATTCTCTATGTTTAGTGCAATAGTTCAAGTGGAGCCATACACTTACTGGGGCACTCAACTTCTCTGCTAAGTATAGCAAACAACTTGGTAACTTTTCCTCAAAAAGTGTCAAAACCACTGGGTCTTGGGTTTTTTGTTTGTTTGGTTTTTTTGTTTGTTTTTAAATGAGGAAATAAGTTGCACATTTAGTCAAGAAATAATAAGTTAACCTCATGTTGTTCCCCTCTGGAATCTTTTATTCATGTCACCTAGTACAATGTTTTAGTTTAGAAGCATTGCCAATTTATATACATTTTTATATAATATATAGGCAATATATATATATACATGTATAAACTAGATATATGACTGTAGATATATACTATCTTTTTTTACACATGTGCATGCATGCACGTGCATGTGCGTGTGCATATATTTGTGCAACGTCACACGTAAAGTTTTCAGTAAAAGTAAATGCATTCAGATAAGGCTAAGAGCCTCTCAAGATCTCCAAATGGGACAGAAGTATTTTCGGGTTGTGCCTGCCCCAGCTGTGTGCCTAGCTGCTAGCTATCGAAATATTTTAAGATAATTTGTTTCCTGGCATGAGGGAGGGGGGTGTTGTCTTGAAGACACCACGCTGGAGAAATGACGTGTGACGGCTTCATCCGTGAGCTTTGAGGCTTTGCCGAGGGCCGTAGGAAACAGCAAAACCTTCCAGCGCGGTGCCACGGCACCATGTTCCCTGGTGCGCACTCAAAGCATCTTTTCCAGGAGGCTGGTTTCGTATACTTGGGAGGAATGTTGGCCTTTTTTTATTTTTAACCTAGACTTTTTCTTTTCTTTTTTTTTTTTTTTTTTTAAGTACAGGCATAGATGCCCCCAAAACAGTGCAATTTTTAATTTCCTTGGATTCATTTTTCCTAATAAAAAAAAATAAAAAAGAGTAGCATATTTGCTTTTTTATGGCCTTTATTAACACTCTACTGGGTGTTTGTGCCTAATTAGTCCTTGGATAATGTGGCACATCTATCTTACGAGCTTACGGATGGAAAGCTGAGGTCTGGCTGAGCCGGCTCCAAGTCATAACTTCAGAAGAAGCAGCACGGCAGCTTACAGTCCCCGAAGGGCCCCCCTGCGCGAGGGGATTCTCCTGTGGCTTTAAGGTCATTGCTTCCGTGTGGAGCCGTGTAGTTTTACCACGACTTCTGAGAACAGGCGAAAGACCAGAAAATCTATGTGTGTAGCCTATCCGTTGAGCCATTTGTGCACTGCAAGCTACGTAGGGTGTTCCCTTTCATAAATAGTAATGAACCGGCTTTTTGCTGGTAAAACACAGTTTGTTACATACCCCGCTTTCCTTTTAAATTAATTTACTGTAGCAATGATGTATTTGCAATGGGAACAGCAGGGTAAGCCATACCCCATGCAAGAATAACATGACAAGCTTACCTGGCTAAATCCATTTTTGTTATAGCTGATGGGGGAACAATAATTAGACATTAGGAAAGCAAGTAGCAGTGTGGAGGTGGGAATGAGGGGTTGGACTGGAAAGACTGGGTACTGTTTTGAAGAATAATTTATTACTAGCAATACAAATATGATTTCTATTCAAGTGCTGTTGAGAAAATATAGGCAGAGAGAGATTTCAGTAATATCAAGGGTAGATAACATAAAATGGCTTTCTTTTTCTGAACAGATTTGCTTACATGCATAGGTCCATATTTTCTGCAACACCTCGATCTTAAACTCCATCATAGGCCATTAGAAACTGAGACATTAAACAAAATTCCATGAAAGTTACCTGTATTCTGTGATTTTTTAAATATATAAGCAAATAATACCAGCATTATAATTGGGAAGGAGGCCAGGATTTGGATTATGCTTCCAATTTTTATGCTGTCCAGTATGTCAGAAAGTACCACATTCACCCTGTGAACTCCACCATGCCATTGCATGACTAGCTGAGTTCCCACATTTTGGTTCACAGTACCCTAAATTCATCTAACTGTGAACGTCTTCACATTTTCCTTGGTAATCAAGAGGGCTATCGAAATAATCCGCCAACCCGCTCAGAATAGTGATTGTGATTCTAGCATTTTACATCTGCAGTTTTAATCTGCATTTTAAGGACTGCAATCAGTAGCGGTGGATTTCCAGAATGGGAAATTATGGGATGTGTGTGATAATTACAGGTGTGTTGGTAAACCTACAGTTATTTCCCATACATCAGGTCATAGGCAACTAAACTACAATCCCAAAAATATTGTGCCTGGTTAAGGCCTTCTGATTTTATAGATCCTGCAGTGCTGGCTGAATCTCTAAACTAAGCTAAATGTTAGGGGTCTAAATTTACCTTCTCTACTCCTGTTATTGGCCTTCCAGGCTCCCAGCATTGTCAGGCTAACCCTAAGCAGAAAGGATGATATTCTTCTTCATTAAGCTTCCTCTTTATAAGGACCAGTGCTGTGTATTCTCTGTAATTTCTTTGTATTACACTTAGATGAGGGGAAAAAAAAGAAAATAAAAGGAGGTATCTTAATCTTTTAATGCCAAAATGGACACAATGCCATTTAAACTAGAAATTTTGCCTAACCTTTTCACTGTAGACTCTTTCTGAGCCCAGAATAGGTGCCAGGGTGACTATCCTACATGAGTTTTACATCTTTTTGCCACAGGAAGATCAGCATGAGATGCTAACAGCAACTGCTTTGAAAGCCGGTTACCCAGTCATCTCTCTGGGTAAAGTAACACTGTCTTCCACAAGACAGCGACCTCAGTATTTGTCTTTTCCACACATTAGGCCTCCCCACATAGAGGCAATGCATCACGGATTTATGTGATTTCTCTTGCTGGTGATTTGCAGTGGCAGAGCGAGAGTGCTTTTGCAGGCAGTGGGAGAACTATGTTATCTCTTTGCATAGTAACTCCTGGTATCTAGTAAAATACAGAAGGACTAAGATTTTTCACCACCTACCCATCTTCTTGCTCCTGAAGATGTTTATGTTCTGAAGTATAAGACATATCTAAAAGAAAGAGAAAAACTGATAAGCAAAGGGGAAAGGGAGACAAGAAGACGAGTGGAATGGGAGGCTTGTAAGAGGTGACAGAGTGCATGTGCAAACTGAAGGACAGAGCGGAGAAACTAAAATCCGTGGGGAGCTGTAGTGGAATAAGCTGCAGAGGAAACCATTATGTTCTCTGAACCAGAGAACTGGGAGGAGTAGGGAGAGATTTGTATGAAGATAACCAAGGCGTTGCAGTAAGGTGTGCAAATAAGCGATTTGCCTGCTTTTGCTTTCTGAAACGCACATGAAGGTTGCATCCATGAAGCCTATGCGTTATTTTGCAGGGCTCTTTGCTAAACACTGAGGGCAGGTCTGAAAGGGCTCCTGTTGCAGACAGTCCGTGTGCTCAGCCCGTGAAGTCCAGGAGAAGTTTCACTAGAGCTTCTCAGCAGACCTGCACCATGATGAATCACTGTGGCCTATGGTATGACCTGGTTCCCTGAGCACGCAAAAAGGCAAACAGGAGAGACCCTAAGAGATGTAAAATTCCCCCATACTTACTGTGCCTCCTCCTCTCAGATGCAGCAGCGCCTTGGTGACCACACACACCTGCACAGATTCATAGTGTGCCTCCATTCATCTCTATTTACCTTTTTCAAAGTGTTCAAGAGTAGTTCCAGCAGACACCATTCTGCACAGGAGTGAAATTTAAAAGACCATGGCAAAATATTTATAAGGAAACCTTCTATCCACACTTTTGGGTGCTAGGGCATTGGAGATGTCAGGCCCTTTGCAGTCTCCCATAGCTCACTACTACTGCTGCTCTTGCTGTCGATGCTAAGCAGTTCATTTCTCTCCAATAAGCGATCTCTGGGTCATCAGTCCCTTCGACTGATGAGGAATCTTTATAGATGTATGCAGAGTCTTTGCTACTCTTTAATCTCCCATGCAGATGGTCACAGGTTTGAAACTAGTGGAATTCCATATTACAGAAATACTATTATCCCTTTCTATTTCTCCCTCTGCAGTAGCTTAATCTATGTTAAAAGGCACTAAATTGAAGCTAGAAAGACCTATTAGGGCTCAGTTTCTGTTATGCCGGGTACGGAAACCAGTGGAGAGCCGGGGCTGCCATTTCTCACACACTCTCATCATTTACTGGGGCCCTTTTCTGTAGCTTTCCAACTTTTCATACTGTTTTCCAAAGCCCAGAGCAAGGACAGCTCAGCTCTGCTCCACGTCATCCTCCCTTTGGCTGAATCCTATTTCCAGCTGTCCAGCCTCTATCCGCTTTGAAATGCAAAAAATAACGCAGGGAAATTGTCACCCTTTTGAACAACCCTAGGTCACCTGTATTTGCTTTAAAAGGTGGAAATAGGCCTTTATATACTCGCCTAACCCTTCTTTGGGTCCCTTCTGCATGTGTCCTCCTCACAGGCTGGTTGCGGAGACGGTGCCACATGAACAGAGGCACAGTACGACGGGGATGGCGCTTTGTGCACTGTTCCAAGGCAAAGAACAGAATGAGCATTTCCAATGAGGGCACAATAAATGTTTTGCTGTGCTCTCAGTTGTACCATGCGTGTTGCAAAAGCAGGCTAGAGCAGCCATTACCCCATGATGTGACTTTATTCTTTTTCTGTGTGTTCTTTGCATTTGTAGTATGTAATCAGAAAAGGGTAAAGATACCCCCAAAATAGAGGGGAAAACCCAGGTGCACAAGTTTGTGTGCTATGTGAAACAAGAGGGAAGCTTAAATTGCAGCCAACTGGATGATTTAGGTGCGCAAACTTAAAACTAATAGTAAACTACACACATACAATTTTTTTGGCAAAGCCAAGACCCCCTCCATTTGTCCAGAGTCGTATAGTGTGCGAATGGCTTTGCACGGGAAATGATTCTGAACTTTGCAAATAGCTTTTATTATAGCTCCTCTGTGACACTGCTAGAAAACAGATTAGATCATAGCTCATTTCTCTTTTATTATTCTGACAGTGATTTCATTTGTTCAGAACTTCCATTTTGCCTTTAATATCTCATATGCGGTCACATTTTGGGAGCTTTAGGATGTGTTGGTTCAGTGTTCAGTGCTACATGTCTCACACCTTAGCCAACTCATTAAAGAGAAGCAGCCTCCCTAAATAACAAATATTAGAACAAACATGTATGAACTTCAGATGATACAACTCCCAATTCCGTTCCTGGGCTACATCGCTGCCAGTGAAGGATCAAAAAGAGGAGCCTGCCTTATCCCTAAAATAAAAAGCATGCTATTTTATACCTATAAGGGGGAAAACATATTAAATCTGACCACATTCAGCAAAGAACGGATCTCACGTTCCCAGCTAGAATTGCAAAAATAAAGCATTTGATAGACCAAAGCAAGCGCTTCAGTCGGACATTCCCTTCTGCAACACATTATGCTTCTGCCCTTAAAAGTCAACAGCGTCAAAGCGTTTGTACCACATTTTGAAGGCGTTCTCAAAACGAGCATGGCCGGCCGCGACCGAGTCCATGTTAAGACCTGCTGGTTTTTTCCAGCAATGCAGAGGTCCCATCCCACCGCTGCTGCCGGAGAGGCCTGGCGTGGGGTTCGGTCCTTGCCCCGGTCTTCGGACAGCACAGCCGCCCTTTCCAGTGTCCGTCCTTGGCATTGCCCGGAACGGGCTTCAGCCTGCTCTGAAGTTATGTTGGGCAACAGTCCAAGAGAAATCTGCTCGTTAGAAAAGCATAAAGGTCACCCTTGCACATATAATATCTCTCTGACCTGGTCTGCGGGCAGTAATTAATGATTTAAGTCTAAAAGACAGCTAAAACTGAATCCAGCAGAAATACACCTTATAAATACCTGTAGTCTGCAATAAAAAAATTCCCTGTGCAGGTTTAGCTAGGTTCATGGTAGCTAGCTAATTTTTGGAGGTAATATCACAGCAAAACAAACCCCATAATTTTATACGTTTTCATTTGTGACATTACAAAGCTTTTTTGTCTTCTGTCTGCATCCTTTACCTACGAAAGCCAGCCGAGGTTCACCTTTGAATCCCAGAAAGATTTATTTCTGCGACTGCAGATATTTTAAAATATATTTTAAACATTTTCCATTATTCTCTCCTTCTGCTCTCCGCACGTGTTTAAAATCCATTCCTAGCGAGGGTCTGAGAAAGGAGCTGGAAATGGCTCCGTCCCCGTTGTGGGGCTTGTTTTCTCGGTGAGCACCTCGCCCGCGCGGGCGCGCGGGGGCCCGCGGGTGCGGACGTGCGCCGGCTGAGTCCTCAGGTGGAACCGTGGCTCCTGCGCTTTCGTTCTCGAAGCTGTTATTCTGGAAGGGAATGGAGGCAGCTGTGTTTACAGCTCAAGTCTTGGCATACATTTACCAGAATCTATTATTCATATCGTTCAGTATCAGGGAGAGATCTCAGGCCACCTGTCTATCTGACAAATTCACCCTTTTGTGAGCTTTCTGTTCATAGCAAATTATGTTCACATTGATGAATTGAGTTTTTATGAGCATTGCTAACTAACATTCTCACAGAAGGCCAGGGGCAATAGACTGCAAGTGTTTCTGGTCCACAAGTAAATGTTAAAAAGAAAAAAAAAATGCCAGTATTTAAGGACAATTTGCCGTGGAGGGATAGTTAAAATATTTGGCAAAACCTTGATATTTATAAATTCAAGGATTTCCCCAAATTATTGCAAATAGTATGCTTATAACAAATAATAATAATAATAATAATAATTCTGTACGGTCCTCTGTGATGGTAGAGTACTCTTTTGCATTTTGTGCATTAACAGGTAGCCAGCGACCAAGGCATTCAGCAGATTCTTAGTGGAGCATCTTCTGGTAGCTCTTTAATGCAAAGATGAGAGCCATTTAAAATAATTTTGCAAAGGGACTCTTCTTCCCCATTCCCCTCACTGGTTATGTCTTCAGGGGGTTGGAAGTCTTGCAGTAATCAGCAGCATATGAAATGGTGACTCACCTGGCTTCTTCAGCAGGACACCGGTCCGTATCCAAGATGAGCCATTAGTCATGGTAGCAGCTAAACCCTATATTGCATTATGGATCAAAATATCTCCCTAACAAGTGATTTGGGCAAAACGTGGTGGGACAGGGCTTCCTACGTGCACCCATTTTCTTCCCAACTCTTTGGTCAAGGAAGGCAATATCAGGAGCAGAGTGTGACCCATCTCTGAGAGTAAAATCGAGTGCTGAAGGAGAGCTAGTCGGCAAGGCTGTAGATATAGTCGATCATTCACACATATATGTATATATATTTATGTGTACATCTATGTGTGCATGCGCACCGTAAGCAAATACATCAGGTAAATATATTTACCTGCCCGCAGTGGGCCTAGTCCCCTGTTAAATGCCCCAGAGCTCCTGAGATGCTGCACGATGTGACTCAGAAGCTCCACGCTTTTTGGAGCAGTGGGAGTGTAGTCACCCGGTGTAGCGGAGTAACGCAGATGTCCTTAGATACCCGCGTTTAAGCACCTGGATCCCCCATAACCACTGTAGGTCTTACGATCCCACAGAAGGGGAAGGGTGATACGTGCTGTTGCCTGGTGCTAATGGCTGTATCATGGGACCAGTTTTCCAAAGCGGGGGCAAATAAAGTAAAAAGCGGGAAAGCTTTTCAGGAGGAAACGATTTTCAAGGGAAAAAATAATACTTGAGAGTCTCTGCTTGAAGTACTGCGAAGCAGAGGAGGGGTCGAGCAGCAGGGCCAGAGAAGCTCCCCGGCCGGCCGCGCGTGCCCCGCGACAAACCCCCGTGGCAAACGCGGTGGGTTGCTTGCAACGTATCAGTCAAACCACCCGGCTTGCACGATGAGTTTTGGAGACCTTTTCAGCGCGGCGTCTTTGGATCTCAGTTTCACATGTGCCAATCACGTTGTCAGGCAGCTCGTGGACCACCATTTTCTCACCGGGAAGCATTGCATGAATTTAAGTATAGCTGAAAGCTTTTTAAAGTTGGCCATCCGTTAATGGGAGAACATTGTTCTTCTTTTCTTATTCTAACCCGTGTGGGTGATAGGTATCTTCAGCAGTGTCAAACAAATTTGTAGAACTGGTGATTAGTTGCCCAAAGAGCATAATATATGCATTATTAATTATAGAAGGTAAGTTTGGCTAATTGTCATTTCTATACAGTAGCACTGCACTACGATACATTTTAACAATCTATAAATAATTGATAATTTTTTTTCTTTCATCTTCCTTCCTAGTTTGCATAAAACTAATGACTTGGTAAATGTTACTCACTTCAAAATATTCCACTGCTCCTATGAAAATTAAACTAACACTGTAACCTTAGCAAATAAGGAGATTTTTCTTTTTATTGTGGGTTCAGAAAGAGAGGAGATACAACGCTTACGTGTATTCAAAAATCTGAGTCTGTGAAATCCAAATGAAAATCATGCATAATATAAAAAGTGAGTAATAAGGGGACTACTGTAATAAATGGATTTGACTTTTAAAACATCCAAAAAATTCAGGAAAGTTGTGAATTTACTTTATTCTTTAAGTCCTTAGAATGGTCAGAAGCAGTATTTTTTAAGCTTTAAACAGGATAAGACTTTGACACACACACAAAAAAGATAGATCAAGGAAGCCTTCAGTGTGAAGTGGTAGTATTTTCAATACTTATCAAATAACTGCATGCATAATCCCATAAATCAGGTTAGCTGAAGACTCAAAATTCTTCTTAAATGAGGTGTTTTGGTATAGTTTCTGGCTGCTTTGTTAATATGATTACAGTACCTTGCTGGTTCCTTGAAATGAAGGATTTGCTGCAGCAAAAGTACAGTCTTTTTCTGAGTTCTCTGTTATTTCTACAAATCCACAATCTGTCAGTCTCCAGCGTTATTGCACTGAGGCTTACTCTCTAATTTTCAGTGCAACTGAATACATTTCCAGAGTTATTGATGATACTATAATTTCACATTTATTTGGTTTGGACTATGCTCTCTCAAAAAAAAATTGAAAAAGACTCACAAACTAAGTATTATCTACAATATCAATATGTTGTCGTTTAAACCTACATAGATACTTACATATGCTTCATTATAATAATAATAAAAAAACAGGTTGTAAGGACTGCCTCTGTGACCTTTTTTCTCATTTTAACCCTACTGATATGTCACCCATGGCAACCTTAAACCGATTTTAATAGAGTCTATCCTATTATTCATTTAAATTGAGGTGCAAGAGCACTTAGACCAGAGAAATTTGCATTCAGCAAATGGGGATTTGATGAGCAAAAATGATAAGATATATGTTGTATAACATGCCCTATTTTGCCAGAAAATAAACAGCTCTTGAAATTGATAAACTTCAGAATATTTTATCTTCAAATGTTTATACATAAATGATTAAAATGCATTAGCAATTCTGCTTTTGAAAAAAAAACATATTGGGAAAACAACACAGTTGTGTTGCTTAAATTTGTAATTAACAAATTTATTACTAATTCTGTTCAGTTCTTTAATATGCTGCATTCCTGAAGAAGAACATTAATACACAATGGCAGAAAGAAGCTAATTTTAAGACTTTGGAGAAATGAATGTCTTTTAATGCTGTGTGTTTCTCTTATCTACATGCCACATTATTGTAATAAGTACATTCAGGAATAATTTCTTTTCAAATATTTTTACAAATCTTGCTCTTATTTGCATGCAAGTAAGTTGTCAGCTTAAATCTTTGAAATGCAAAATATATCTCATTTCTATATTTCATCAAGGAGCCTTTCATGTTTAA
>NC_084668.1:4851203-4893703 GCF_028389875.1 Rhea pennata | reverse complement strand
TACTTCTCCAAGGCACAGCCAGAGGTGACGTTCTCAGCAAGCTAAGCGAGAGTTTACTGGAGACCTTTGGTGGGAACCTTGCCCAGGGGAGAAAGGGACAGCAGCTGAGTAAATATTGCAGGATACGGCCCCGTCTTTGCTGTCGTTTAGTGAAGATTCCTTAATTTTTATGCGAGGAGAAAGCCAGGCAGCGCCTTGCCACCGCAGCCCTTCTTGCAAGCCGTTGCAGGCTTTCCTGTGCCTGGAACCGAATCCAAGCGTCGGCGGGCACCAGCCGAGGCCGGCCCTTGGCTCAGGCAAAGGGGGCCGAGAGGAGCCCACCAGGGAGGGGGGTTTCGGGAGCCGGCAGAGAGCTCCCCGTGCCTGCTGGGGGTGCCTTGTCCCACCTCCAAAACAACCGGCGATGGGCTAGCGCCGTGGTGGTCGGGCAACTGCTAGCACGCCTGGTTGGCCAAAGAGAGGAGGAAAAGCACCATGTAAAAATAAGCAGGATCCCTGATTTCAAAAATATACACTGGCGAGGCTCAAGAAATTAAATTAGAACTGGTGACCCTACACACTCCGTTTCTATTTCGGAAGGGGATTTTTACTAGCGCAGGCAGCTCCTTGTGTTTCTCCGGAAGGGAGTGCAGGGTAGGTATTGCAGCACAGAGTTTCTGCTGGCTTTCGGTGCCGCTGGGGAGGCATGTTACAGCCTCGAGTTGTGCATTTGCAGGGCAACTATCACGCCATCCAGCTGCTCGAGCCTGCTCTTTCCGGGCAGAAAACCCTGTGCGAGGCTGCGCGTAGAGCAACGCGAAACAGCAGAAAAGAGCTCGGCGTATTTTTCCTGTGCTCCGTAGAAGTTGGTAGGGAAGCACAGCCGTTTCAGTCGGGCTCAGACTTGCGCTGTTAGCCAGCAAAGTTCAAAGTCTAATTAACCTCCCCAACTGACCGACAATTCCCCCTTTTTACAACGCCGAGCGGGTCGCGCGTACGCCGGGCACGCGGTACCGAAGTCAGATGCCGCTTTGTTATAATTAGGGCAGCAAATTTTGTTTTCTGTTTGGTACTTGCTGTTACATATTGCATGTAATGTATGGCACTGTTAAGGGAAAAAAATTGGAGTCAAAGTGCCTGGAAAGTTAGGTCTGCTCTGTAGCACTGTGAGATTGTTGACATCTGCCGAGGTTGGAGAGCTCAGTAAGCAGGAAATGGGGTGTCACTCTGAGTGGTAGTTTACCATTATCCTGGCATCCTAATGAAGTGTCTGCAGTGCACAGAGCTTCTGGATGGCATCTTAACGCACGGCTAAGCAAAAGCACTTCTCTCCTTGTCACTGTCATCCATCTGCCTGCACCCTACTGCAGCCAATGGGATGGAACCATGCTACAATGTGCTATAAGCCATTTAGAGTTGCACATTGCATAATCAGGCCCATCAAATATGTAAAAAATGACTATTATTGGTTATTTCCCTCAAACTCTGGCACCTGGAGTTCAAGGCATTAAAGTTTAACTTTTGGAAGTGCTGCTTTTTCCCATTAATTCTACGTATATTTTTGTTAAATGAGACTGAGTTGCAAACTCATTGTCTGAGGTCTTGCTAATGGATTGCAAAAGTTGTATGAATATTCATTGAAAACTCCACTTTATAACGCATAGGGTGAATTTATCAATTGCCCGTACAGAGAGGTTTCATGTAATTCCCATTTTCTTTTGCAACATCTATTTCTGAGGCATGAATAAAAAGTAAAATCAATTCCGATCACAAATTGGTTATTTTCCTTATAGCAAACATTAGTTAGCTTGAACACTTATAGATTTTTTTTAAAACAAGAAAGTACTTCACAATGCATCGCCACAAAAAGCTTGCTGTAGTGTAGAGCAAGTGATCAAAATTGGGACCTTTGTGCTGCATATAGTAACATTAAAATATCCTGATATTAAAAGCGGCACAAAGAATTTTTTTTTAATATATGTGTGTATGTGTGTGTGTGTATTTTAAGCAGCATGATTTCCAGAATATGAAGACCTACCAAAGGAAAAGAGCCTTTTGGGCTGTTGACATTTCTGGAAAAAAAAAATATATCAAGCCAAAACTGCATTCTTTTTTAAGCAAGTTTTCATTCCCTGATAACACCAAAGCTATCGAGCACCGGGGTTATGCATCGTGTGACAGGGCGCGCTTCTGAAATGGGCAAGAGCAAGATGAATTGGCTAAGTTGGGTGTTTATTTATACAAACAAGAGGGCAGAACATAATTTAGTTGCATCAGGAATTTTTCACAGACATTAAAACTATAGCAAACATAACAGCGGGGATGCTTGCACAGCAGCACAGTGGGGAAGCTCGCAGAGCGTCTGCCCACACTACGGCTGGCTGTAGCCAGCGCCATAAGTCTCACGATTTCATTAGCACTCAAAAATCCACCTAACCCGCTCAGTTCCGATTAAAAGAAAAAGAAATAAACAAACCCCCAAAGCCCCAAACAAGACCTGTCTTTCTCTCAGCAGCTGAATCAGTCGTGAATTGTTGGAAAAACTCTTGGCAGGCAGATTTTGCTGTAGCAACAGTGTGTGACGCTTTAACCACAGCAGAAATCTTATCCAAAAAAACAAAACAAGGTGAGAGGAGCCCTGGAAGAAATCGGAGAAAAGCGTGCTTAAAAAAAAACAAAAAAAAAAAAAAACAAAAAAAACCCAAAAAAAACCCACAGATTAGGTGACAGATCAATAGGCTGATATTTTATGCAGAATCATAAATCAGTGTTTTTTCAGCAATTCAGCTCTGAGGCTCCAGAGCATAAAAAGAAACCATGGCTCGTGATAAAATTAGGCATTAATGTGAGCCATAAATGCCGTTTAACATTAAACATGCACAAGCAGCTGAAATGCCTGGCAAGGGGAAATGGGTGCTATAGTAAAACTATACAAAGTAAGTCAGACATGAATAATGCAGCAGGTCTGAGGCGGGTCATGGGTCAGACTCCACTACCTTGCAAAATAATGAATGCATGTCAGGTTAGAGACATACATCCCTTCCCAGCCAACGTGAGTTATTGGAGATAAACCGTGGACTTCCTGTTCTGAAACAAAGTGGCTTGTTGTAAACATGTACGTCCATTTAAAATTAATGATTAAAAGAAAGATTCAGCGGGATTTGCTTAAGTATTCTTTATGGACACGAGTGCTAAAGGTTACTTTCTTCATTCATTTTTACCCAGCCACTGCTAACGTTGCAAACACATCATGGGTTTTTTTTTCCCCTCCTATGCTCAAATGTTTATTCAAGCTCATTTACAAAAGAGCTTATGTAATATTAAGTGGTTTTTTTCTCAATGCATTCTTCATTTGGCTATAAACAAGAGAGCATCTCCACAGTTTTGCGCTGTTAAAGGGAGCCAGCCCTATTTTTAAAGACAGTAACCCAAATTCTAAATATACGTTCTATGAAAATATTGCACAGAATACCATCTGTGATTCGCTGTGGAGTATCTTCATCTGCTGAAATTATCACCTACATCTTCCATATTTTACCCAGAGCACAAAAAAAGGATTAAACATCCTCTCACTCTTCATTCGATATATGCAATTATGATGACTTTATTCCTTCTGAAATCCTTGTGGGGAAAAGACAGTCTAACTTTCCCAAATGTGAATCCTTTCCCTAGATTTTCCTCAATTTTCATGACTAAAAAAAATGTAATGCCTACTATTTATCAAAATTGGTCTTCTCCATTTTCTAGACTTAACTGGAGAATTTAACACACACACACAGACGCACACACACAAAACAAAAAAATCCTCCTATTTAGGAATCCAAAGGAGAAAATTTCTACAAAAGTGGAATTCAAGACTTTACAGCAGAAAAGCAGATACATAGGTATCGCAACGGAAACATAAGATCTTGCATCTGATCTGTTAAATATTCCATCAACAAGGTCAAGAGTAAAGACAAGCCTAGCCACTAAAACTGAAGCAAGAGTAAGCTTAAAAAAAAATGAACAGTTTATCCTCTTCAGTTTCTCAAGTGGAAAAACGAATTCTTTTATACTAGAAAAAAATCAAGCGCATACAGCATTTAAAAAAAAAAACCAATATCAACCATTTTAATGAAAGAGTGCCCAATATTTTCATGGAACTATAAAAGGGAGCGAGAGTAAGTGTTATGGCAAAAAGCCTGGGCTCAGCAGCTTTGTGTGGGAAATGGTGAAATGTGACTGTGATTTATAATGAGAAAAGGTATCTACAACATACAATTTTCTACCTAGCTGCAAATAATAATTCATAGTGATGTCCCTTCCAGATAAAATACCTTTGCAATGTAGGACTCATGTGGTAAAATGATCATGATAAATGTCAGAGCAGTGCAGGTAACGGCTTTACAAACCATTAAGATTAGCTGGCTCTTTTTTTTTTTTTTTTTTTTTTTTTTTTTTTGATGATAACAGTAACCATGCTGTGACTCTACGTGGTAATAATATCTCAGTACTGATAAATGCCAGAGCTGGGCAGAGGTGTTTATCATTCCCAGCTCAGAAATGCTGACTAAAGTTGCCACATGTTGCCTGCTTCTCCTTCCTTTACCGTAGACCAACAATTAACAAATAGGCTGATTCACACGCTAAGTCTGTGCACAGTTTCCAGGATTTGGTGGTTTGGGGCCTCGCTAAGCATCCCGTCTCCTGCATGTCGGCGCCCGGGGCTTCGCGAGCCGAAGCCCCTAACACGAAGCTTAAGATCCTTGCCGTTTTCTCGATAAATAATTTCTTCGTAAATGAACATCGTGCTTGCTTGCTTGTTTGTTTTCCAAATACGTGTCAGGAGGAGCCACGGTCTCGCTGAGGCAGCTGCTTGCGTGCCTGCAGAGGCGGCTGCCAAGCTAGCGGCTGGGCTAATCAGCAGAGCACGCAGGGAAACGTCCTTCAAAAGGCCACGGCAAAGTTTGACTGCGCTGCATTTCCTTGCAGATCTCCTGCAATGGTCAAGCAGCGAGCGTTGCCTTCTACTGAGCTTTTCTTAGGGCAGTTTAAGGGGTTCGGTCCCCCCCGAAGTCCGTTGAAGCCTCCAGAGAAAATAGAACTATAAAATTAGTTGAGCGGCTTTATTTCCAAAGTGGCAGCAGCCCTGATCAACGTAAACGTGACGTTTCTGGTAAGATCACAGGCACGCCATGCAGTTCGAGCAAAAAGCCTGCAGCAGCTCCACCGCTCCCTTCTGCAGCCTTCGGGTCGTTCTGATTTGCAGCGTCAACCCTATTTCCACTGGACAGATAATCTGTCCCATGGACAAAAATAACCAATGCTATTGCCATGGGGCAGAAAAATCAAGGGATGTCTGAGTTTCAGGATTTGTGGGGTTTTTGTGCTGCACAGAAGTTAAGGGACCGTATAGGTCAAAACAGTAAAATACTTAGAAATGTTATTCTTCATTTATGTGTAACTTCATTACTACTATTGCCAACTACATGACTTTGTATAGCGCAAAATCATACGAAAGATTTTTTTTTTACTAGAAAATAATGCATATTCATTGGTTACTTTGCACTTTTGTCTTTGATATATAAAATGTTAGCAATATAAATAATACACACGTGTCTGCAGATATGAAGTATTAACCTCCACAGGGGTTACATGATGAAGAAAGAATACCATCCAATTAATAATTTTAATTTTAAAATTCATTTCAGCTGCCAGAAATTTTTGGTTGAGAATAATTTTTTTTTGTAAAATTTTGAATCAAGACACTAATCATCATGCCTATTTATGCAGCATCTACTGCAACTGGGATTCAATCCTGATGGAGATATTTGGGTGTGAGGGCAATATGAATATTAAAAACGAAGATATCTGAAGAATGATAGGTGATAATTAAATCATAGATGATAAGATCAGAAAAGAATTCTCAGGTTATCTAGGGCATGTAGCAAGCAAGATGTTTTCCCTACGTCAGACCTACTGGCACCTTATCTAATCTGTTCCTAAATGAAAGCACAGTTGTACATGACTTTAATTCAGTTGCAACATCTTATAAAAATCAATGCAAATATCAGAGTTGAACCTTTTCCCCAAAATAATGAATCATGCTAAAACAGAATTTATCTTAACAAAAGGAATAGCAATGATCTTATCACCTTAAAAAAAAAAAGAAGGAAAAAGAGCCAGAGTCCAACATTGTTTTCTTTACTAATTGCAAGTTTGAAATACTAATTTTTCCCTACAAAAATTTCAATTGTGAGATGCTAGAGGTACAGCTGGTATTAGAAAATAGCTGTGGTAGAGTAGTTTCATGAAAAGATTAATCATTAGAAAGCATGAGTAAAAAGACTACCAAATCATTTTATATTTCCTGCTTTTATGGGGTGAAATGTTATGGATGGAGATTCACAAATATGGCTACTTTAAATATGATGAGAAATAGGGCACAATAAGGGCCATATGGGAAAATTGTCCACCACAGAAACTGGATCATTGGATGAATATAATTCCCAAGTGATATTCCACTTTTATGATGTCAGTCCTTTACCACCTGAAATTATTTGAGCTTAGGGTAATGGCCTAATAATCTAATAAAATAAATAAGAAGCTTAAAAATCTAATTCTGTGGACCAGAAAATATTTCCTTAAGATTTTGAGAGTTTTCTTTTTAATCTTTGTAAGTTACTCTTGCGCTCTGTAAAGATGACAGACGGTACAACATATTCTGTTTTTAACCATATATTAATGATGAATTTTCTTTCTAAGAGAGCTGATAAAGCACTGGGCAAAGAAATATCCTAATATGGCACTCAAATGTATTTTTTCTGTATGTTTTTCCTTAGAAATCCAGGACAGCGCCATTCGCATTAAATCCATAAAGAGTCTCGTAAGAAAGCTCCCTAAACCAAACTATGAGACAATGAAAATCCTCTTTGAACATCTAAAGAAGTAAGTAAAACTGTAGTACTAAAGGATTGGTAATTGAAAAGGAATTCAAGTGTGGTGTCCAAATCCTATTGGAAATGTAATCCAAAATACCAAAGATAATTATGTTTTTTGGCAAAACTAAATATGATTTATGGTATCTATGTACATCCTATTTCTGCTCAAGAATCAGCGTGTCTAAGCAAAAGCATTAATTTTCCCTGTGTTAGGAAACAGAGCAGTAAGTTTCTGTGTGTGCAGTTAGACCCGCCGGTATGTCTAAGGAACAGGTACGTTGAATTGAGCAAATGCAGCACGTTCCAGCGCACGTCTGACGTTCTCCAACCACCCGTGCAGCTTAGGTGGGAAAATACACTGCAAGCTCCTGCAGCACACAGTGGAGTTCGTGCCGATACAGAGCACCCAGGAGACACAGACGAGAGGTCTGGGAGTGCGGCTTTGCTTTCCTGGTGTTGCTGGAATGCTAGAGAGGCAGAGGTGACCCGGATTTTGTTCCGTGAAAGTGCTGCTGTGAGGGTCCAGTGCTTGTCATCTCCCCGTGCTTCCTACACTTGTCGTGCTTAGTTTGTAGGTGCTGGCTCATAACATCAGCCTCGGATCTCACTCTCTTTTTTCGTGGCATTTACAGCAAAAATAGGCCAAAAGTTTGTTCGAAAACAAACGTGCAGCTGTTTCGTTTGCAAAATGACCGGGCAGCGGTAAGGGACCAGAGGACAGGGGCATACAGAGGGCAGGATCCGGTTCCTCCTCTCCGAGCAGCGCTGGGGTTGGGGCTAACCGGTGCCATTTGCACAGCCACTTTTCAGCCAAATTACCCTTAAAATTGAAGGGACTAAGTAGTATCTAGGGCCCCATGCAGGCTCTGTACACAGAGGAGTATTTCATCTCAGGAATGATATAATGACCCCAGTAAATGAATAATAATGACTCCAAGTAAAAGACTACTTCCAGCTTACAATGAATGATGCCTTTATACTGACCATTTCTGCAGCCTTCTCCTGACATATGTATTTATATATATATATACACAAAAGATGTAGATCCTTTTCCTTGTTGTGCAACTGCCAGACGAATCTGTAAAATGAAGTGTATATATAGTTGTGGGAATGTCCCCATTTAATTAAGCACGGAAGGATTTTAAACAGTCTATAAAATGACGGAGTTTGGCCTTGAAGAAAATCATTTTCCCATGTATTCATCTGATGGAGCCTGTGCATACATTCTTTCCTTCAGAGGGTTATCGAGAGCAGGATAATAGCATATTGATGTCAATGGAAGAATCATAAGGGAAATTACTTCCTGGGAAGAACCCTAGTGCTAGAAGCAGGTACATGCTGTCCAAACAGATATGTCATCTATAAAACTTACTTCATTGTATGTGGCGTTGATCCTAACCTGAAGAAACTTTTGCTACCCTGTCTTAGGGGAATGATATCAGGTATACACAATAAGTCTTTGATCTT
The DNA here is from genome assembly GCF_028389875.1 of Rhea pennata. Taxonomy (NCBI): domain Eukaryota; kingdom Metazoa; phylum Chordata; class Aves; order Rheiformes; family Rheidae; genus Rhea; species Rhea pennata. The sequence continues at coordinate 4,885,337 of NC_084668.1, read as the reverse complement.
ACAATTAAATCACTTGATTGGGACTCAGGAGACCTGGGTTCAGTTCTTGGCTTTGACCAGATGTTCTGTATGACCTTGGGTAAATCATTCAATCTCTCTGCACCTCGGTTCCTTGTTTACAAAGTGGTGATAATACTTCCTTTGTCTGCCTTGCCTCTTTAGAGCACAGTCTCTTCAGGACAGCAATTGTTTCCTGCTGTATGTATACAGAATAACTGGCGAAACTGGACCAAGACTGGGGTTGGGGAAAAAAACTAAAAAACAAATAACTAAATAGTGATACTTAGTAATGCAGATGTGTACAATACCTGGCTTGACTACAGCTCCACGGAAGGGGAGGAGGGCAGATGTATCACCTAAATAAGGACGTGTGCTTATGCTAGGGTCACTGAAGGAATACGGTGAAAGAAGAGGTATGCTGAAGTGATGCAGCAGCGCAGTGATGGAAGGCAGGAAGAGATGGTATTTGGGCCATCTTAGGTGGTTGAACATTATAGAAGCAATCACACGAGTCTGTCTGGAGGAAGTCAGCCCTGTGTGTCATGCAAACACATCCTCAGGGAAGGAAGGGATTATCCTAAGAGCCTTTGTCCTATCGATACAGAAGCAGCATTAGAATAAATACTGTAAAAATCAAAAACTTACAAAAACTGGCATGTTCTCATGAGCTTGTCAATGGGAAAAAAGGGCCAGTTCAAATGGCCAGTCTGAATGGGTTCAGATCAAATAACAATATGTGAGAAGCACATGTATTGGATCCTTCTTTAGAAATCTGGACAAAACAGTTGATGAGAGAGCCTGGGAGAAAGCCCTGGCAGCAGACACACCAGCGGGGATTAACACTGAGATCTGGCCTGTGCCATACATCTTCCCTAAACGAAGCCCCTAGAAGTTGCAAGAAGTCACAGTGTTGTGTATGAAACCCATGGAATGGGTATTAAAAGCAAAGCTCAGGCTCACAGTACCTGCACTTTTAAGTATTTTGTATTTGTATATGATGGAAAAAAAAATGTGTCACCTATTCATCTTTGCATGAAATTTATTCAGCTACAAATATAATGCATGAGCAAAAGAGACAAAATACACAGCTGAATAGACATACCACGTAGTTCTTTGCAGTCTAACATCATAACAAATTGCTTTATATTGAAAATTGTTTTATATTTTCATACTGAAAATAGTTGAGCACAATGACTATTAGGTTTTTCATACTTCCCAAGTTGAGCAAGCCAAGCATATATTTTACGCATAAAAGAAACAACAGAGCCCAATCTGAGTAGGGACTTTCCCAAATAAATGACTACAGAAAACAGGCTGTGCTACTTGAGCATGTGTAGAGATACTCGCTTGCTGTATACATTGCCTGTATTTATGTTTCTTATATTTGTGAAAACAGGGCCCCAGTTCTTCAGGACTCCACTCCTTCCTGCTGTTTATTTACAAGTGAATTTTCCTCCCAGACAGGGCGAGCGAAGCCCAAGGACCACATAAAACTGATATACCATACAGGTCCTGCTCTGCAGGTGTACAAAGGACAGCAAATGATGCAGGAACCTTGCATCGGCTGTGCGCACAAATGGGAACTGAGAGCAACCACCCTCTAGGTGATAAGTCGTTATTTGTGCAATAATTTACTCATGAAGCTATAATTTTAATAAGGCGCCTCTCTAAGAATCCCACAGTATTTTATAACCAGCGCTGCTTTCATAGCAGCATCTTGAGCTGGCTATCACACATCCGTTGGGAAACTGAGGCACGACAAGTCTAAATGACTTAAGGACTCAGCGTAAGCCAGCGGTGCAATCCAAAAGCCTGGATGTTTTTTGCACAGAAGCTTCTGCAGCGACCACGAAACACTCTTTCCTCACCACTGCAAAACGCGGTGGCAGAGAGGAGTCGGAGGCTGCCGGCGGGGGGCAAGCGGAGCCCCGCTCGGCTGGTGGCGCGCCGAGCTGGCTGGGGCTGCCGCGGCGCTGCTCCGGGAGCCGCGCGGCTGCGTGGCACAGCGCTGTGCCTCGGCTAATAAGCTGTGCTTATTAATGTTAAATTAATGAATCTCAGCCTGCTCTGCTTACTAGGTTGCACTCGGTGCCGCCGTAACGCGGCTCGGCGACTCCCAGGCTCGAGCTGCCTCGCGCCCACCAGGCTGGAGCACGGGGTGGCCGAGCTCGAATCTGCCCGCACCCCTCGTGTGGACGTCTCGGAGAAGGGATGCATTGCAGAACAAAATCCCTTTCTTTCCCTCTTACTTTGTCTCTCAAGAGCAATGTAATACGTTATTTACAAAACTATAAAATCGGTGCCGACATAATGAAAGGGGAAGATAGAGGCCAGCCTGACTTCGCCGTCGGTGGAGAGCGCTGAACCCAGCCGCCCAACTGTGGAAGATCTTCTTCCAGCAGCAGCATCTGCCTCCTTGGCAGGCACGGCCGGCCCGGCGTCCGGGGAGCGCCGCGGTTGCCTCTTGGTTTATCACGTGGATCTGTTACTGTGGCCTCTCTGGCTGCCTTGCCCGCGCAGAAGCCAATTCCTTCCGATTCGCCTTCGAATCCAAGGAACGAGTTTGCTCCGTGTTTTTTCTGCGCTGTATGCAGCGCAGCGAAATGTCCTCGGATGCAGCCCAGGCTTTCTGCCCTTCCAGGGCGTGACGGTTTCCCTTCTGGCTGCCCTGCCCCTCCATTCTTATTAATTCTTATTAATTCTCCATTAATTCTTATTAATTCTCCATTCTTCTTAATAATTGCTTGTATCAGTTTCACTGGAAATAAGCTCCTCATCAAGAGTAGAGCAGTTTATCTGAGACAGACCCACTAACACCAATATTTTATCTAACAAAAGTTGCAAGGGATCCAGGATTTATGTTTACAGCTTGTTGTGAAAGCCGTCTCCCCTCCGCGTTCGCAGCGCCCAACCTCAACGCGCCAAAGAACCAGCGCACGCTCACGCTGACGCACCTCAAAGCCAGCGACACCTCGCCCACGTTCTGCAGAACACGGGCCCTGGGAAACTACTGAATGTCTACTCAGTATTATTGCTACCTATTAAAGATTAAAAAAAAAAAAAAAAAAAAAAAAAAAAAAAGACGTGTAACAAGAGCCCAACAATAGCCCACACCACATATATCTATATATAGAGAGAGATATATAAATATATATAGCAATGACAATGTGATGACAAGTCCAGCAGCGGTACCCAAAATGCAGAGGGAGAATCGGAAAATACTGTCAAAAAGTATGGCATCTTGTAACGCTAAGCAAGGGAGGTCTGCAAACTTTTTTTGTTTCTTTTTTTTTTTTTCTAAGTTGGTGGAGGAGAGATGTAGCAAACATATGTGATTTTCACGTCCTAAACTATGTGTCATATCAGCAGTTTCAGGCAGGCTTACATATTAAATCTAGGCTCAGGAGAACCCTTTTTTTTTTTTTTTTCTCACAGCAGAGGAACAGATTATGTTAACAGTCATACAAGCCTTGCATTAAAAAAAATAATAAAATAAAGGTAAAAATTATTTAAATGAAAAAAACAACCCCCAAAACAGACAACGAGAAATTTCTATTCAGTAAACCTCAGAGAGCCCATGGGAGACCAGAGTGTCTTGAGTTTTCTTCAGAAAAAATGTCCAGATTCAGGAATGTGCATAAGCCCGTAAATCCTTAACTGAAGGCGCTAGAAATTAAGAATATATGCTCAAATGACTTCCTCAATCAAGGCCTTTCTCAGAATCTTGTGAACTTTCTTCTCATTCCCAAGCAACAGGGCAGTGACAGGGAGAAAATTATAGTCTTATTCCTGCAAAATTAGGGAAAGCTGCTGGTGTTCCCCCACTCTACGATGAAAATTTTAAAATTTACATGATGAGATGAGCAAATATATATCAAGACATACCCTTGCATGCATGCTTTATGCTATTTCAACTATACAAAAGTTTTAGAAAGAAGCTGGCCCGATGCCAACACTTGTCCCATTTAACATAGGTTCCTCTAGCTTGTTTTTTGGAAGAAAAAAGAAAACGAGTTAAATCTATTTCTCTCTACTGGAGTACACGCTGGTCTACTCAGTTCTCCCCCTGCGAGTGTGTGTGTGCGTGTCCCTGCTACTGAGGTTTTTGCAGTCATACCTAGTGCCTCTTGTTGTGGAATACGAGTTTTCAAAGCCCACTTCTTCCTCCTGGGATACCTTACAGCTTGGCCATCTCAAAGTGAACAAAGATGAGGAATTAAAGCCACATTTTTGCCTGTGTTTAGATATACTTTCTATTTTTACACCACATTTAAAAATATAAACCCTGATTTTCATAACAATCATCAGGCAAATAATTGCGCTTGGTGCTTTTCAGTGCTACCAGGTTTCAAAATGTACTGCACTGGTGTATCAGCGAATAACAGAGCGATAAAAATAATTAACACAGTTTTAATTTAAATATTTATGATACGGCAGCCTACGTGGCTGCAGAGGACCATTGTGCTAGGTGCAGTGCACAAATACGTGCAAGATACCGTTCCTTCCCTATTACTCAATATCAGACGATCTCAGAAAGCTTTTCAGCCATTAATTAAATCTCATAACTTCCTTTTTCAGGCCAGTAAGTTTTATTATCCCAGTTGCGCGGCTGGAGAAAGCGAGGCGCTTGCCCAGGGTTACGGGGGGAGCGGTTCTCGCGCCCCGCTCGCCGCGGCTGCCCCGGTCCTGCCGGCTCCTCGCAGGCTTGGGGTGCGCGCGGGCGCTCGCTCTGCGGGTGTGCAACGGGCAGCGCGTCCCGGGGAAGAAAAGCATTAATGTCTAGAACCACGTCATCGAGAGGAAACTTGCAATGCTTTTCATTTTTCTGACTAAAGATGCAGGATTTTTCTCCCAATAAGGCTGTAAAATGAATAAAAGGGTTGAAGTTTCTTAAGATATTCATTGAAACTTTTTTTAAAAAAAAAGCTTTAATGCCAAAATGTCAGTGTTCTGTGCAAAATAATTAATATAACACAATAGGATCTATTCTACTATCGATTGAAAAGGAATTTATGCAGGTAATTCATTAAGGCTAGTGGGAGTTTGACATGTAAATCCCCCAGCACTTTGATGGGAAAACAGACCCTGGTGATTTGATTTTTATTTTTTTATAAGCTGTAAAATATGTGCTTTTCAGTAACAAATGTTTAAAATCAAAAACAAATACCTGAACAACTAGGGCAATGCCTCTCAAACGCTGCTTTGCGAGACTTCTGAAATGACATTAGATCAAATCTTTTTTCACACACTGCAAAAGATGCAACAATCATTTCAATCACTCTGCTTAGAGAATCGATACATTTTTTTTGCTTTCAGAGAATGACATTTCACATTCCAACATTTCCAGGTTATCACCTTCATACATCTCTTTTTGTGGTCAAGTGCATGATTAGTACTTCTGACAGGATATTGGCCGTTTTCTTATGAAGAGCCACAAATTCTTGTAAATAAAAACCGATCTGAAAAAATGAAGAGCAAATCTGTGGACTGGAATGCACCCTACTTGTAATGGGAACAAAAAGCTGGCAAAGAAATATAGACCTAAATCACAGCAGAATGACCTACTTTAAGGCATTTGCCAAAGAGACAGTGTTTTAGACAGCTCCTCTGAAGTAGCGTCTTTATGTCTATGCCATCTGCAGATTTATTATTGTGCTTTTAGGAAAAAAAAAGAAAGAAAGAAGAAAGAAAGGAAAGAAAAACCTACAGCATGCCTGAACAAAACCAAGCTTCATCTATAGGAAAGATTCCAGTACTGAGGGCACCAAACCCACACCTACTGATGTGGTCCAAGTTTTTTTCTTTAGAGGCACCTAATTAAGAAACCCTGATTCATTTACATGGATACGTTTGATCTAAATTACACTCCAAACCACACCAAATTAGGAGCATCTGTGAATGTGAAGTGTTTGTTCCCAGTGACTGGTAGAATAGGGCCAGTTCTGGACGGCACATGTTCAAGTGACGAAAAATATTTCAGATGTAACATACTTCTGAGACCCACTTTTCCACTAATAATTCATAATGAGGTAAACCAGTATCTCTGCTCAAACTATTATTTCAGGCTGTGAAAAAAATGTCATTTTACTTTTAAAATGAGGAGGAAAAAAAGCGGTAGGCAACCATCTCGTTCGCTTGCTGTCCCTGAAAAGGGGCATTAACGCAACCATTAGCAACAATTTAAATCTGTGGAGTGTGTATATTATCACATACACATTCCTCCTGAAGTCCAGACCAGAGAAACGTACCTATGAAGGATTCGTTGTTGCTCACAGACAGGGCCTTCTGCCTCGATATGCATGTTCTTCTGCTGTTACCCCACGACGCAGTGTTTTCTGAAGGGTCTGCGTGAAGAACCGAGCGCCGGCTAGATGAGGCTGTGCCATGCACTCTGGAGCAATATTAAATGTTTAAGAAAGTGGGCCAGATTTGAGATTTTATGCCTCCCTTTCATGCTGTGTTGCTGAGGTATCTAGTTAGGTATTTTTATATCTAAGAAGGATACAGGACAAAAGTGGGTCCTGTAGCAATAAGGGAACTTTTATTGCACTTTCTTGTCTGCTGGAGAGGGTGAGCGGAGGAGGCTGCAGAAACCACTGGTTGCTGCTTTGCTGCCTTGCAGTATAAACTGACAGACTCAAGAAATAGCCTTTATCTTGCTCTAATTTAAGCAATAGAGCCAGCCCGAGCGTTGGGGAGTGCAAATCCCACGAATTCCACACTGTTTGCAATTCCCTGGATGCTCGTGCAATTTGGCACAATCTTAGGGTTTGGCCCATGGTGTTTGGCAGCCACCTTTTATTCTTGCCTTCTTTTATGCTTTGTGAATAGTCTAAGTTACATAATATCAGTGACAATTTGTTTATGGCAAGCATTATAGTCCCTGTTTTATGATTACATTCAAACTTTAAGCCACATTTTGACGTCTAAGGATCATCTTGCATTCTCATATATTATATACAATGAAGGCTTGTGTTCCAGTAAGGGTGGAGGGGGAGGAACTTTATAAATAACATGACTCCTTTTGTCTGAGGAGATTTTAATACATTTGTCTGATCTACAGTTTTTGCAGTAGCCAGAATATAATTTGAATATATTAATATTTTCAGCAACTGTGCGCAGGGAGCCCAGTTAATAACTTATGCATGGATATATAGATACACTTCAGACCGAGGTAATGTTTTTAGCCCTTCTGTTGGTAATACTTAGCAAGGCGCAATGAAAGAGCCTGTTCTTTCCTCCCCTTTGTTGTGGGCATGCATTGTGATGGTATGGAGCCAGTGTTCTTTCTGTTGTCTACACAGCCTGGATTCAATAAGCAGTTATATATGCATATTATGACAATGTGGTCAAGGAAACCAGATTTTTTTACTCTACCTTCATGTGCCTGTACAGTATAAAATCTGGTATTTATTTTTCTTGTCCTCATTCAATATGTTAACAAAATCATAATTTGATACAGGTTATGTTCACTTTATAATTAAAATTGTGGAGTTAGATGAAAATACAGCAAGATGTTGCTGGATGGAAAATATTTATCTTTTCATACATTACGCATTATGGCGTGATGTAAAGTCATAAATCTGTGGAACGGCTAACTCTAGCCAAGTGGATGATACTAGCCTCCTCTCCTGGGCCACAGGACGCAACCAGTTTTCTCCTCCACTGGGCTTCTGCAGCAGCTTCAGCCCTGCCACCAGACAGCATTGCTGCCATCCCTGCCTGCACTGCCCCGTGCAACGTCGCAGCATCTCCACGCCGCCAGTCCTCTCAGCTGTCAGGAGCAGCTTCCAGCAGCCGTATTCTCTATATATTCTCTGTTCCTCAAGATTAGGATTTATTTATTTTTTTTAACCTCTGCGGTATTCACATAGGATGTACTCCTGTAAGTACGTATAGGATGTACTCCTATAAGTACGTAATGCAAAGTAACTAACACCATTTTAATTGTCCTAAATTATCTTCATCAAAAGACAGTTGAGCACAGCTGTTAGATTTCTATTCCAAACATCACTACCTAAAAAAAATGATTATTTGGGCTACCGGTTAACTTCAACAGGCTCTCCAAAAGTTATGTTCTAGTCTATAAGGATCATAGTCTATCAATGGAAATGTCAAGTGTCTATTGCCTGAGAGAAAGGGATGTTCCAGATACATGTTCTCTCAAGATTAAAAGAGAAGGCCAAAAATATCCTTTTTAGGAAGCCTAACAGCCTGACCTCCTATCCCAAAATGATGTTAGACTCCCCACAAAAATGATTGATTCATTTCTCTGAAATGGTGAGATGTCACTCGATTCTCCTGCTACAGCTGGGATATATCAGGACTTCCTAGCCTCTTGGCTGTATCACAGAGATTTAGGAACACAACGATCCCGGCTTGCCAGCACCCCTCCTGAGTATTGTTACCCTCTGCTGTGGAGATGAGCCAAGAGAAACAAATCAGAAAAGACCAAGTTCCTTCGTTCTGATAGGTCTCAACAATCCCTCTCTTATTACCCTCCTAACACCTCAGTGGACAAAGCGCAAACCTTTTACACCAAATGTGTTCCTTGTGTCAGTGCTAGACTCAGCGCCACCAAATGACCTGGGGATATCACTTCATCTGTCCTGAAACCGTTCCAGCTCTCCAGGTCATTGCCATCTACACTGACAAGTCCAGTCTTTCACCAAACACTTCCAGCAATCTTAGAGACTCCAGTGCACAGCCCTATAGCACTTTCCAGTAGGTCAAGATTGCTATGAACGTCCGTTGTCCTTAGTGAATTTTCAGTTCCAGAGGGGGTTTTTAGTAGGGTCATGGCAGCAGTAGTAGCCGAGTAAAGACCACCTCCTGGGTCAACTGTCCTGTTGAATATGACTGTATATATTTTAAATTTTATCTGACCACTATGGCAAGGAACTGCCTAAACTTTCTGGGTTACATGATAACGTGTTATCACGCAACTCCTTACTCAGGATACAACTCTGCATCCTGAAACCACACCATTTGCTTCCTAAGGAGGCACTCTCTCTCAGCTTGTAGATCCTTTTGTAGCCACTTTCATTTTCTGCTGTAGGGGAAGATCCATTCAGCATCTACAAAACGATATCCTGAAATTTGTCTTGTCCAAGGGCCAAGTGATGTTGAGTCAGTGGTCCTAGAGCTCAAGGCAGTAAAAAGACATATCCAGGGTATTTCAACTTCATCTCCAAGAACGTCTTGCCTGAGCATAACATCAACCAACAAGACAATGTGGGGAGAGACCTTTCGGGAATGGGTGTACTGAGTATGAGAACTGCTTTTCTGCGACTCTACTGGGTGCATTGAGTCATTTTATGCAGCTAAGCTACAACTGAGAGATCGAAAAGTAGCACAACTACTGAGCGAGGCAGGCAGGCCTGCCTGTATAGAGAACTAAAGACTGGCAAAGTGTCTAAGGCAGTTAGTCCACAGTCATCTGAAACCATCGCACGTGTGAATGGATATTTGACTTAAAAAGGAACTAATGAGAAAATCCAAAGCCATTTTAAAGCTGGCAAATAGTATGGAACTTGCAGTACTACAAAGGGTGCATCTTAGAAAGATTCAATATATGGAAAATCATCCACTCCAGGCAGTTCGTGCATTTAGTGCAACGGACTATACACATGCATAAAAAATAAACATCAAACTAAGGTGAGTGGACAAGACAGACAAAGTGTAAGTAGAAAAGACAATGCTGACATAGTATATTCATTGCTCAAGGGCAAGTAAAATGTAAATAAGTTTAAAGAAATCAAAGACTCATGGCACATACTCACTAGTGCATTTAAGAGATATATTCATCCTACTCATGTTCAATATCAGTGCTGAAACAATTGTGATGCTGGGAGGCATGTTAAAGCATCTTTCAAATCTGATACAAATGCAATGCATATATATTGCACTAGTAGCTTGTGGAGAGCTCAGAAGTAAACCTGAAAGAATAGGAATCCAGGCTGAGGTCAGATCCTCAAAAAAATCATCTCTATTGGGCAGACCAATGCATGAAGACTTTAATTTTAAGCAACAAGATAGTGATAATAGAGGTTAAAAAAAAATGTAGATTTTACGTTGGGCAAGATCAATAGGTCAATATTCAGAGGTTTTTCAGGACCTAAAAGGACTTTAAACAAAACAATTTATGAAGTAATTGCATATTTAGGAGCTCATAAAAAAGGAAAACATTGTGAAGAATTTGTTCTCTGATTTCCATAGAATTATTTGCCACATTCTCTGTTTTCAACACGAAAAAACACCAGTTGTATCAAAAAACAGAATAATCTATTCACAATACTGCACAAAAACAATGGGTTGTTAGCAAAATACGACTAAGTTTTTAATGAGAGGCTCTAGACTTACTGGTACAGATACATTTCCAAACAGGTTATCTGAAGTTCAGCATCCTAATATGAAAATTCCAAACAATTGCCACTTTTGAGCATTACGGCAAAAGGTAAACCATTCATACCCAGGGCTGAGTTTATTTGCTGTCAGCTGGATTACTTTAGCACAAAGAGGCTGTAATTGAAGGTTGCAAGAGCTTATAGACTGAACGGAGTTAAAAAGCAGAATTAGTAAAAGTAAAATTCATCCAAATTGAGAAAATTAAGCTTATACAAGATGAAATTCTGACTCCATTCTGGCTCCCAGTCAACTGGAGTTTTGTTGGTGACTTTGACATTAATCAGAATTTCACTCACTGTCAAGAGAGATGCTGCAAAAGGTGTGACAGAGTGAAAGCAAAGTTAAAATTAGTGTTAACCTCGGGGGGGGCAGGTGTCCAAAATACGTTTTCTGGGCATGGACTGCTGTCTAATTCAGTGTCTGCTTGAATGTAGCAATGGGGAATGAAGCAATGTAAAAAGTCCTTTTAAGAAAAAAAAAAGATATAAAACTAGACTAGTGGAGAACATCTAGTATTTGCCATAATGGTTCAGTCCTTGGGACACAATTTCATGGCTGTGACTGCCAAAGTTCACGGTGTCCATCGTCCTGGCCAGGGACGCCTTAAGCACAGCAAGGTGTTGTTTGTAACAAAGAGTTTCAGAAAACCGTAACACCCCTGCGTGTCGGTGCCGGTGCTGACACCCTCCACCCCAGACTGCCAGAGGAGCAGAGCTTCCCCTGGAAGCAGCAAAACGCCGGAGACCTTGAGCTGGGCTGCATGGCCTCTCTTAGCTTTTTCCCACCCAGGAATGCCCGCTTTTGGAATAAGGGTAGGGATCATTAGAAGAAAAACCGTAATACCAGTTGGCAGAGGCAGTAAGCTTGCTGGGAAGGAGGATTATATCATTTTCCAGAGTCTCGTCATCTTTCAATAAATCTGAACCAAAGCATTCAATTTCTGTGTCTCTCAGAGCCAGGTGCCATAGGCTTTCGTGTACGCTTTCCATATATCCTCTCTTTCGGGTGTGTTGCAGAAGAGTGGCCTCTTTCACTGAATTAGAAAAAGCCAGGAGTTATCATCAGAACTGGTTGTTCTGGTTTTAGCCATGTAGTTTTTGTCTGACCATCACTAAGAGTGTCAAAGCCCCAGTGCCCCATCAGAAAAATGTAGTTAATAACGTTAATCCACCTTTATTAAGAGCCTTTAGCGTTATGGAGGAATACCAAATATTATTAAGACAAAAAGACAACAGGATAATAAGGAAATGCATTTTTTCCCTTGCTGACCTAATTTCTAACCTCACTTTAAAATCTTCCATTGATTTTAATTATGCTTAATCTAAAGCTAAGCTTGCAAACCTAGCAAACTTAAGGACTGCTTTTAAGTGAATTTTCTCGCCTGTCAGAGTTCCTCAGGCTTTCTAAGCTACAGCTAAAAGTTTATTTCCAGCCCGGTTATAAAGTTGTCACAGACCTCCTTCCATGGGAAGCATCGAGCCCGAGCGCTGCGTGGCGAGCGCGTTCAAACTCTACCTTGCTCGAACCGCGCGCCTACACAGTTTCGTTCTTCATGAAACAATTGCAGTCCTTTTCTCATCAGCGCTAGCCAGAGGCAGTAATAAGGGTGAAGGATATCTATCATGAAAAGTCCAGTGTCAATGTGTTCCCCCAATTTATTTACTGACCTTCAATGCAACAGCCATACTCCTGACCCTCATGAGATGAAGCCTAAGGGGAAATGGCACTGAGCACCAATTCCATATCCTGTTGTTCTGTGGTCTAAATTAAGTGCTAATTAATTACCACTGGCATCTTTGGCATTGCCTGTCAAATTGGATTTAGGATATCCTTTCACTGTTTAAACAAATAGCCCTACATCTAAAGCTAAAATCCCAAGTGTTAATATTTTCTTTACTTTTAAATTTTTACTTAAAAATTCAGCAAATATGTCCATGGATATTGCAGGTAGAATTCAAATAAAAGAAACAGGAATTGATATTGTCAATTTTGATTAATAGTCCTTCATTAATAAACATCCTGTTATTCAGTTTCCACCTGCAGTTGCTGATGTTGCCTGGAATCAATTAACTCATATAATTTGATTTATTTTACAAAGACATTTTTGGATGCGCTGTGCTGATGATAAAGGTTCTATATTTATAATTCTTGATTTAAGAGAGATTGTTACTAACTGCTTTTTATTTTTAATGTTACAAGGAAATGTAGCTCAAGGCATTCTTGAATTAAAAAAATTAAAGCAATTTAAAAAGTTAAAGCTTTATTCACACAAAACTATCATCTGTTGCCTTCTGAGACACACAGGCTGAAAAAGCATCCAGGACCTCTGATAGGTGGAGCTTTATATTAAGCTAGTTGTTCTGCAGAAAAAATATCAGAAGTCGAATAAAAATAAATAATAGCAGAAGTTACACTACCAGCCAAAAATACAGTAGAGGGATCTGTGCATTATATCTCCGTCTGAGCATATATTATTTTACATAGTATCACACTGCCTTTATCACTGTACTATCCAACCACCCCTCAGAAGCACATCAGCATCTGTCTAACATCTGTCACGGGTGGTTTTGTTCTCTCTTGTCCTCGCCCTAAGGAAAGAATTGTGTTTCCCGTGGTACTGTGGCTTCTGAGAGGGATTCACAGTTGTTTGAAATATAGATATATATACTGCTACGAGGCTGTTTGAGAAGGCAAAAATGAATGCCTTTTGCTGGGAGCTGTAGCTAGAAGTCTGTGATGTTCCTTGTGGAAGTTCATGGCCTTCTGCTGACTCCTGAGAAATGCTGGTCCCCAAATAGACAAACTTCAACTCGGGGAGAAATGTCCATAGTGATAACAAGGATTACCCATATCGCCTCCTCCCTCCGGTCTCATGAACATTAACCAGAACCAGTTTGTGTTCAGTCGCAAAAAATTAAGAACCAAGACAAATTTAGAACATGATGTGCTGGTTGTCAGTAAATAGGAAACAAGAGGCCTGGATTTTGCAGGTCACCCAAGCCAGAGCCAAAGACAAATGGGTCGTTCATTCGACTGCCTTGAGGAAGCAAATTGGTCACATCTTGCCCGTAGGGCAACATTCCTGCCCAGGGTAAAATTGGGTCAACTTTCCGAATGGCAGAGACCTTGAGCGTCCATGGTAATGAGACAGTCTATGTGAAAAGATTTTGCTTGTGAAAAATTACCAGGGAAGAGCAGAGCTCTTCCTGATCCTGCCTACCCACCAGCCTCATCTCCCTCTTCTTTGACACGATGAGTGCTGGCATGGGGAGCAGGACAGAGCTCTGGTGGGAACCAAGCCTCCTTCCATGGCTGGGCCATGGGGCCAGAGCAGCATGGCCAGGGCTGCAGCGCAGGGACAAGCTCCTGTCCATGCCCACTGAATGATGGTGGGACACCAGAGCACGCTGTGCCTTTGGCACACAACGACACTGAGATGTGAACTTGTCACCCTTGTCACACACGGGTGGTGTCCATCCAGATCAAAGAGCAGTGGTAGCATTTAAAATGCAATTTCATCCCTTCACTTACCCTGCTAGGACATGGCTGCTCTTCTGTAAATTCACCCTTCTTTAAATTCTCTTTATCGTGAAAAATATAATGTCTGATCATCATTTCCTTCCTAACTGCCACTCATAGTTACAGACTAGGAGCTCCTCTCACGCTACAGGAAACAGCCAGAAACAGAAATGGTCAAGAGGCCATGATGCAAATGAGGGTTCAGACCCATATCTCTCCTTAGGCTGGGAGAGGGTGCACAGAGGGAATTAATTTTACAATATAAGCACTGCTATGCTCCTACAAGCTTGTCTCCTAGAGTAGGCTCAACCCATTTGAGTTGAGGACCTCAGCAAGGAATACATTAGTCCATGGCAGCAGTTTGCAAATGCATATTTGGTTGCCACACTCGGCACTCAGTTACTAGGGACTTCTTGTGTGATCACCATGTCAACATGTATCACTCAAACGGACCTGGTGAGGTTTAGTGAACATACCTTTGCTATGTCCAAAACTTAAAGAAACATTGGTCTGCTGGTTGTAACATTCCTCTCAGGAGGACTTTATGGCCTCCTCCTGAGGAGGCTCAAACTCACATCTCCTAACTCTGAAGAGAGGACTGTCCTATTCTTCCTACTCAAACACTAGGCTAGGTGGGGTGAAGGGACTCTTGGACCTTCTGCAGATGCTGTGCAATGTCCCGCTGGGATGAGCTGTGGGACTTCCTAGCATGAATTTCTCATTTATATTTAGTGTGTCTGTTAGAAAGGCAATACCAGATGTTTTCCATTCCAAGAGCTGTCTTTATACTTGGCAAGATACAACTATTGATTAACACACGACTGGAGAATGTGTTAGACCTGGGTTCCCACTACTTAAGGTCACCCAAACGGGCTGCACAAACGGATGTGGGAAGGAAGTGCAGTTTTCAGACCCTCTTCAGCGCAAGATGGGTACCAAACTATCCTGCTCTCTTGAGATGGCAGCAGTTGGGGATGGAGGCCACAGTACAGTTCTAGCTGTGCAGGAGAATAAGTAGGGCTCTTCAAAAGCACATTCTTGCACTAGTCCCTTATATTCTGCTTGAGTCCCTTTACACATCTAAATATGTTTTTAAATCTTGGCCTCAGTCACCTGCAACATGAAGACTATCTCTACAAGACAGTTCTTCTGTGAGGTACATGTAAGGGTACGAGCATATAAATTCCTTAGAAAGGAAGTTGTACAGGTGGCAAAGTTCATAGACCGGTGAAAAGATTTTATTCTGAACTGCTCCCCTGTTAAACCAGGGCAAGCCAGATTAAACACTTTTCTTCAGCTTTCCGTAGTCTTTTCAGCCAACTACGAACTGATCTTCAGACTAGTTTAGTTATTTTCATTTCAGGCTAGACTCCAAAGCAGTTCATCCAGGGAAGAACTTTTGCTGCAAGATATGCAAGGGATTCCCTGAGGAAACCCATTCTCCGTTGTGTCCTTGTCAGCTGTCCAGTTACTATATATAGCTGTCCAACGGTCAGCTTTAAAGGCTCGTCTGTAGGAGAAGACAGCATCAAATGCTCTTTCTTGTGTTCCAGAGCAACTGAAGAGAAGGGGTTTTTCCCAAAGAATTGTAATAAGAATCCACAGCTGCAGAGTACAGGAAGCCTATGGAGTTTCTGCAGGCCAGGAGCCATGGAGGCTATTTTCAGCTAAAGCAAGCTCTTAAGTATGTCTGAACTATTTCTGACCCCTCTCTTAACGTATCATACACCATGACCTGGTTTCTCTGTTACCAGTCTCTGATAGCTATTGTTTTGAATTCAACATTTGGAAGTTAAACTGGAATGTAAAGTGCCTTAGAATTTTACATTGGCAAAAAAAAAAAAAGTAGCTTAAAACTGTATTAACCAGTTTTAGATATTTCCTGTGAGCTCCGAACTGTATATATTCGTTGCAGAAAAACCACACAGCGCTTTTTGAAAAGGCTGTATGTTGTAGGATTTTGGACCGTCACTGTAAGGATAAACTGACGGTCCCAGCTACGCGTGCACAAAGCCTCATGCACAGACTCAACTGATAACATTTGCAATTGCTTAGCTTCATCAGCTGGTGAATACTACTGTAACGCAACTAAGCAAATCATCCATAAAGTGAGTACATAAATAATAATGAAGCTTAGCTTGCATTCATAAAATACCAAGAATCCCACTGCATTACTAAATTTTAAATTTGTCTGTATTTCAATGCAATGAATTGAATAGCTTATATAAGTAGACCTTACAGTTTCAGAGGCTCAGTTACTGCTGATGGGTTTGGCGATGCTCTCAAGAGGGAGTGAAGCAGCGCCCAGGTCTTGTGCTGTGTCTCCTCGCGGCAGGTATTTTGCTGCCTAGCCTACATGGGTGCCGAACAGACTTCCCCTGTGATACAGGTATCTCTGCCTGTTCTAGCAAGGCTTTGACCAGTTATAAAAGGACACTTACTGTTTTCTGTGTTTTTAGATGTCTCTCAAAGTCAAACTTTGTAGTTCAAGTTATCTTTTTAATACCAAAAACCACTTATCATGAAAAATAGTTACTGTAGCTGAACTGGAGTAAGTTTACATCAGAAAATGGTGTTACCACAATATGCCGTATCTCAGAAGAGTATATAACAGGCTTCAAACGAAAAGGAAATACACTCAGAAGAAACCTGATGGTTTATCTGTGCATCAGTTTGCACTTCGGCTTCCTTCCTAACACTGAAAAACTAGCCTGCAAAAGCCCTGCCAAAATGTGCTTATACACAGACATTATCACTTTGTAGGATGGTACGTTTTATTATCAGGTTATTTTCCAGTACATTTGGCACAGTTAAGGTAAGTATATTAACTTTACTTCCAAATAAAGAAAACAAAGTTGTAGTGAACGTCTCAGCCATTGCCAATGAGTTAGGGACTGACAGGAGGTCCAAGTAATCAACCCTGTCGACTGCGCATGGTTTTCCCCTGGGACATCTGCTCTGATCGTACAATGAAGCTGACTGGCATGGATGTAGAATTGCTTTCAATAAAGATTTTATTTCAAGCTTGGATGATTTCTCCCCAAATGTCTTGTCACTAAAGCAAAGTATCTAATACCTGTTATTTTTTTTAACTCCTGCTTTTGGGAAAGAGAGGAGCATAAAATTTTGAGCTGGACATTTTTCATCCTAACAGTCAAATTTTAACGTGTTCAAATTGATTGGAAGCTCGGCAATATCAAAAGTCAGAAAACCAGCAACATAAAATTTGGCCCATAACTGTGCCATGAGAGGTCTGTTAACGGTGATGTATTTAAGGTAAGTAAACTCAGCAGAGAAGGCAGCTGAACCATTCCCAGGGCTCCATTCTTAAGCTAAAACATCACATTTGCATGTGCCTGACTATGTATAGGAAACAGATATTAGCTAATTTGAGGATAATTATTGGTAAAGCGAATCAATGGAATGTGCAGACTTTGACCCATTAAGCTAGGTCATAGGAATTTACATATCAAATCAGCCCAATTGTCCATCTGGATGAGCAACTCTGCCCGCTGCAGTGATTGCTACCACTTTTCAGGAAAGGTACAAAACCCCGTTGGAATGGGTAGTCGTGGAATGATCTACTTAGAGAGGAGCTGTTTCCTAATTCTGCGAGGCTAGTTGTTAAACCAAGAGGACAGATGTCACAAAAGTATAGGGCTCTTTTTTTTTTCCCCCCTTACTTGGTAATTTTCTTTATTCTTGTACATCTTTAATCTTTCTTGGCCTCTGTTTGGGTCTTGGTTTCTATATCCTAGTTAAATAAAATATGTGTAATGCTGGAGGTGGGCAAGATCTTGATTAGATGGAAACCTACTTTTATCTCTTTGCTATCTATAGCTTCCAGAGGATTGCATTTCCCACAGTCGGTGATTTGCCCACAGTAGTTGCCCAGATGACCCATTCTTACTGTTCTCATCCCCCTACCGTTTGTAGTGTTGCCCTTCAGTCGCAGGCTGTATTATTGTTCACGAAAGGGAGGCAGGATCAGCTTCTTGAAAAGTTACCTTTTAATATGATTTAAAACAGTAAAAGGGCATGGCTGAAAACAGTTCTGCTAAAGGTAGAAATATCGCTAAGACTGAGCAAGCTTAAATCCCCGTAAGCTCGAAAAGGCTGACAAAATGAGACCGAATGGTTCTCATTTCATCTAGCAGAGGACAGCTCTACCCTCAGACGCTCTCCAGCCTACAAGACAGTTACCGTTCAGAAGGGTTTTTCCTCCCTAAGTACACTGGCTTATCTCCCTAATATTTTATGTGCAGTAGGAACTTTAAAATGGTGAGGATCAATGTCACCACTGAAACGCTTTCTTCTCCTTAGTAGCTCATTTGGAGTAGAAATGGATGAAGAACATTTCCTAACACCTACTGTGATTGAAGTGAAAGTCCAGCATGCCTTCCAAACCTCACAATTCATAATGATTTTATTTAGGGAGTTTGAAAGTGCAGGTTTAAATGGATCTAGCGAGCCAAACTCACCATGCAGCGAACTTCTTTGCTGTATAGTTGCCCTGCACTCAGATACATGCTTTCCAGCTTACAGTTGCCTTGGTAACGGCCAAAGCGTAAATTCTAAGTATTTTTGCTTATATATCTGCCATTGACACTAGAGTTCTCCTATCAGACACTTTAGCTGTTTTAATACACCATTCATTTCATTACTATTAATAATGAGACCTGTATTTTCTGTATATCTCCTGATTTGTGATCTTAAAAGAACTTGAACAATTCTTTAATTTAGTGATTCAGCTCACTTTTTTGGGGGGAAAAAACCTTGCAAGCATAAGGCTCAACCATTTCTTGACATGATTCCAACATCTGTAGTACTGGATTATAGATTGCTTCTAAAATAATCTTAAATTGATGAATCATTGCTTCTTTCATTTGGGCTTGACAAAAAGGAGCTCTGGCATTTCTTTTTGCTTTTTTATGTTGTAAACTGTATATCACTTTTTCTCCTCTTGCCAAAAAACAATGCTTCCCCATTTCCTAGGGATCTTCTCTTTGAACAACCGAATTTCACTTAGCAGCTACAACAACGGCTTAAAGTGTATATAGTCATTTTTTACCTTTTTCTTTTGCGGACACATGAAAAAAATACCAATTACAAAATTTCATTGGTAAATACTTGCAATTTAAAGGGGTGTACAGTCCCAAAGTCATAATTATTTTCTGTAGACAGGATTAAGTGCTATTTAAAATTTTCTTTCAAATAAGGATTCCTTCCTACTTTCCCTCTAGTAGCTGTATTTTACTACAGGTTATTCGACTTACTCAGACTCATTTCAAGGATGCACATGAGATTTTATCAATACAATAATTATTGCATTAGCATTAGGCTTAGAGCCTTAGAGGCTCCTGCGTAAGTGGCATTTGGGGAACAACCTTGCTGCCCTCATGACAAACTCTTTTAACTGCTAAAGATGTATCACGCTCATCAGAAGCTCACACAGTTATTTGGCAGCAAAACTACTAACTTTTTTGACTTTTTGAACTCCTAAGATAAGAAATGCTATGTTAATATTACCAAGGAGGAGAGATAATTATTTTTTAATTTGTAATAAAGATGCTATATTTTAAGAAACTAATAATTAAGCCAATCTGATTAGTGCCATATGGAGAGTGTTTTGTGCAATGGACACCACGGTTACGAGCATGAGGCAGAACTACAGCTATGCCTCCTATTTATACATGAGAGAAAAGAAGCATTTTTGTTCAAGGAATGTGGTAAACGACAAGATTGGCAAAACTCCACAAGAAGCTACTCTTTGCTGGGTGACCTCCCCACCCCCCACTAATGTGAAGAAAACCTTTTCATTTTTAAGGGTTTGAACCCAAGATGCCTCATGAAGTTTCTGTCTCTTACAGTGCTGCTTGCTGTGACTTCAGCAACAAGTATAGGAAAGCAAAGACAGCTGTGGTGATTTATAAATTACATCTGGATTTTAAAAAGACATACGAGATTGATAAAAGGGGAGAAAGGGGGTAACAAAGGATATACAGAACTTACCTCGAACAGTTCCCTTAGAATATTCGAGTCTAAAACTAAGAGCTTAAGAAAACATCCATAAATTAAAACATTTACATATTAGGGTTACATTTGGTTTGCATTCCTTGGTAGCGCTGTGTAACTTATTTGTAAAATATTTATCTCAATTTCTTAGTCTTTCCAGCCTAGGATACTTTATATATTCTGGGTGGCAGAAGGAAATGGATTTCCACTTAGTTTATACTCTCCACTACAGAGATTTAGGCAAAACTGCCTACCTAAACTACATCCATTAAACCTACATTTTTCTTCGATCGGACTTCTCAGCCATTGATGTCTGTTCCACAAGAATATTAAGTCTTAATAGAGACACAAGATCAACTTTTAATAATAATAGTGTCCCTCTCATAATTTTGTGGAAAACTGAGATATCAAAGGTTTTAATCGTTATCATTACTTTCCAATTCATTTCGTTTAAGGTATATGGTCTTAGTGCCTTTTAAGAAAATTTGTGTCAGGTTAAGGCATGCAAAATTCTTTAGTTATATAAATTTCACAACCCATTTCAGAGTGCACTAACTTTATTTGATTTAAATTAGCAGAAGGAACGTGTTTCATATGAGCTTTATGCTGAGGGACTCTTGTTTTTCCGGCTCCTTCAGTACGGGAGACCATGCTAAGAGAAGCAAGAAGACTTCTCCTGGAAGCCACCAAAGCTGTTGACACCAAAAATGCATGATTCTCTTAACTTAAAAGGCAAACATAATCTTCAGGATCTAAATGTACAAGCTTAGAAAATATTTGCAGCGAACAAGCATTACTTGGTGTGAGCTCTGGAAGGGGATAGATGGCCAGTCCTAATGTGCACCCTAATATGAGAAAGCCCTAAGTCTGACCCTTGATCCCACCCCAGTGCACATTTTGCAGTCTGTGGCTGAATTTCCGTCCATCATTCGTCATGTTGGCAAAAGTTATCCCTTCCCTCCCTCTTTTCTTTCTTTTTCGTAACTTAACCAAATAAACATCACTGTTAGAGGAATCAGTAAAACATGTCTCTCATGCACTTCAAATGCAACAGCGACTCCTTTGACATCCCTCTTTTTTTTAACCAATTCTTTCCTTTCGTCAACAGGATAGCAGCCAAGGAATCCGTGAATCTTATGTCAACACAAAGCTTAGGAATTGTGTTTGGACCAACACTCCTTAGACCTGAAAAGGAGACAGGGAACATGGCAGTCCACATGCTGTACCAAAATCAGATAGTTGAACTTATGTTGAGCGAGTACAGCAAGATCTTCGGCTCTGAGGAAGACTGACAGACAGGGCCTGTTATTGAAAACGTTCACATCTGTCTTGATGTCTAATATTTTTACATTTCTGTAAACATATTTCTGAAATATTTCTTTTTCTTTCAAGTGACAGATGCCTCATTTTGTGAAAACTTAATGATGATTTTGTGCTTAATTTTCAAACATTGGAATAAAAAATATTGTCAACATTTGCCTATATGTATTCTGCATTAACCCTTTGAGAGTTTCATTATGCTAACACTCCAAGTGTCATTTTTTTTCAAGCTGAGCATACAGCATATGGCCAAAGACCATAGGAAATGCTGTTTACCAACATATGCAATGGCACAGAAAGACAAATAGTAATTGAGGAGATTTGTGGAAAATGGATTAAAATATATAATAAAAGCTATGAATTAAAGCTATCACATCATTTGTAGTTAATCTGAGTAAACTTTGCCTGTTCTCTTTGATATAAATTGAAAGGTAAAGGCAGGATGAATAACCAAATCCCCCATCTAAGAGTTCAAAAAAATACATTTAAGTCTAAAGAAATTTTCAAAAAGTGTCTATTTGCACAGTAGTGCCTAAAAATTAAAAACAAAATAGGAACTTTGGCATTTTTACTTGAATGCAGTGCATGAAATGAAGACATCGCACGCACTGCTCATTTTAATGTAACATCCATTTTGATTCTTCATCACACTGTACATCTGCCCGCTTTCCCTAGCTATCTCATGTTCTGTAGCATTTGTATTGTGCTCCTGAGGATGCTTTATTGGTGAACTACATTAAATTCATCTAGAAAGAACTTTAAAAAAAAAGCCTTTTCATATGCCCTTAGGATTACTTGGCTAGACTTGAATCAATTTATGCATTCGATGGTTAGTTTCAGTTGTCATGGATAAACAAAAGGGTAACTGTCTAGAATATATCAAATATTGTTTCATTTTGAAATGTATGTTTCCAGCTATACACATCTCCTACCCTGTTTTGTAAAAGTATTCTGCTGATAAAATGTAGACTTATGTTTGACAGCTTTTTAATCAAGTTCAAAGAGAATAAATAAAACTAATCCAGTGTGGTAAAGAGTCTCTCTGGTTATCGATTTGTTCATAAAATGAAAAATAAACCATGTAAATAAGATGTGTGAAACACAGATCTAGAAGCAAATATTTAAAGCAATTACAGACCTCAAAACACAGGATTAATGCACAGGTCTGCTGTGCACAAGAGATATGTCTTCTCTATCACCTCAGCAGATCATGAATTGCTCCAGTTTTTCCTTAGCATCATTTTCCAAAATGCAGTGTGATGCAGGAAAGCTCGCACCTCAGAGTGGTCTTTTATGAGAATAAATGTGTAACAAGGAGGCTTGAGCATTAGCCCAAATCAGGCTCTTCTGCCAGGTGCTGAGATAGGCAGGATACAGCACCAAGAAAACCTGAGAAGTGTTTGAGCCCAGTGGCAATGAGCAATAATTAAAATCAAAAACACAGAACCAAAAATGTGCTATCTTCCGCTATACCACACGCATTCGACATAACCATTTCTGAACAAGATTGCAGCATTCTGAAGAAGTCAAATTCACTTTACATTCAAGAAAATATTTTTCATGTTAATGTAAAACGATGAGTACTTAAATAGTAATGTTTTTCAGCATCCTGGTCTTTAGACTCTTTTAATAGCAACAAACCAGGCACTGTTTATAGTCTGTGGAAATGACTGGAAGAAAGATAGTCAGAAGTTCAGTCTATTTCTTAATAAAGACCATTCACATTATGGCCCCATGGGTGCTCACAATCATGCTATTGAAGTAATTTCTTCTATTATTGGAAATGAAAAGTTCACTTGTTACTTGGATCCTGTTCCACTCAGAAGACAGAATTCTTAATTAATTAATTTATCTTCCTTTAAGCTTTCTTTTGGAGCATGGAGATTCCTCTTTTTTTGTTGTTTTTATAAGCAAAGCAAGGCCTATGAAATGAAACCAAATCTTTTATTAGATCATCTAGTTTGGCTGGAATTAAAAAAATAATTGGAAAAAAAAAAGGCAAACTTTTGGACACAAGGTTTTCTGCAGCTTCAGAAGGTGTGCATAAATGCCTAAATGAGCTGACTGTCCATTAGAGGCTCTGTTAAAGATCCAAGTCTGCTATGCAGATACCACCTTCTGGGACGGGCAAGGACAGGTTGTATGGCAGATGCCTCTCTTTCCTCGTCCAGATGAAGGAATAACCATGCCTTGCTAACGCTACTCAGTTATAATATTCCCTAAGACCCCAATCTTTTCCCTACCCCATTTAATATTTACGTGAATTCACTGGGAACATTTATTGACTTAACTCTTAGTCATATTCAAAGAGTCAGCTCCATGGCTCATGCCCAGCTGAGATCAGGCCAGAGAGCAGCTGGGTGAGGCTGAAACCAGGCAAAAGATGGTAAGAGTGAGAAGAGAAAAATATCTGCAAGTTTTAACTGCGGCTGTGGTTTCTGTTTCCTACTACGTCTATGGCCCTATGTTGCCCATAACTCCTCCAGTTGTTATTTTCAAAGATACTCACTCTGATTTGGCAGAATTTTTTCTTAAACTTTGCTAAATTTTCAGTGAATAAAACTTAGTCTTGCAAAAGATAGTTGTTTTCAAGAGCTGACCTGAGTTTCTTCCAGAACGAGAAAGACCATGAATAAATTAAGCAAGGAGGTATCATATTAATGGCTACTGGCTCAGAGAAATGGAGACTGAGGTTGGAGCAGAGGTACTTGTACAGAAATCAGCCTGATTTTTTTGTCTGTTCTCCCTGTACAAAGCATTTTCTGAATACTAAAACTGGCGTAAAAATCAGCTCTCTCAGTCATGGGCTTACAATGGTAAAATGGCACATGAGGTGGAAACCTATAATGGAATTAAAAAAGAATATTTCCAATTGAAAGATTTCTCATTGAAAAAAACAAAAGTCCATTTAATGAAACTTAAGCTTTTTTATGGAAAATTTGTCAATTTTGACTCAAGAAATTCAAAGGCAAAACAGAATTTCTGAGCAAAAGAAGAAAAAGACAGACCAGCACTGTTGACCTGCAGCTGGAAGAGGACTTAATAGCAGCCCTGAGTTTCTGCTGCGCTGACCAAAGTAATATTATTTATTTCCATGTATGTCTCACTCTCTTTCTCTTTTTTTTTAGAGTAACATTTTAATAGTTATTTAAATCTCTGCTAAACCAGCCACACTGCAAGTAACATTCAGCCTGTTTTTGCAAACACTCCATGTTGCAACAGAGCCTGAGGCACTCAAGAAGTTAAGCTAATTTGGTTAGTATGTGGAATATAGACCACGGACGGAGACTGGAAGAGAGCTGGAGAGCAAGAAGTTGGGAGCCCAGTCACCACTGTAATCAGAGCCTGTACAGATTTTACGTGGCTAACTCTCTACAGAGGCTGAGGCCTACGGGAACGTGCGTGTTATCACGGCACAGCAGGTTCCCGCGTGCTCCTGTCCTGCTTCATAACGGGAATGTGGAGCGGAAGGGAGCCGAGCGCAGGCGCAGACACAGGTCGCAATCAGAAGTCCTGATTCCTGCAGGATACATAAATGGGGCCCAGGGCCATGCTTGTTTTGCAGAACACAAGGTCCTTCCCTAGCACTCCTTTTGGATAACAGAAAAAACCTTCCCGAAGGAGGAAGGGCAACACATGAAAAAGAATCTCCATCAAACGGTGCTTTGAGGGCAGGACATGCCCAAACCCTTCGTTGCTCCTGAGCCAGTCGAGAGCCTGAACCACCATCTTGGGGGAGTCCCGATCAGCTCTCTGAGCAGTCTGCCTTGTCTCCCCACCAAAGCAGCCTGCCCACCCACCCCAAGAAGCTACGAGTGCACTGTGAAACCTGGGGTGACGTGTTACACCTGCAGGAGAGGCTGGCAGCTTTGTTCCATGAGTTTAAGAGGGGATCATAAACCCCCACAAGTTCAGAACACACACCAATTAGTTACCCAGGAAACAGCACCATTTGAGAGCCATTTTAGAGCACGTTTCAGTTCATACATGGCAGACTCATAAATTGCACTCGATTCTCCTTCGCCTGTTTCAAAACACAGTTCCTATGCCCGGTTCCTATCCAGAAGTTTCATGGTTAGATGCGTGTGACATGAACAGTTAACTCCCCACGGGTGACATCTACATTGGCTCTAAAAAGCTTTTCAAGAAGCCCAGAAGATTTTTGAATGCAGTGTGCAACTCAACTCTAGTTGCGTTTTTGGTAGACGTAGGTGTGCCCTTAGCCCTGGAAAATGCAGATGACCGTACTGAAAGCAGTTCAACTACTCCATTACTCAGCCTCCAGCCTACCCACCGCAGTAAAAAAGACTCAAGAAGTCCAACCATTATGTCTAACTTTCCCACCGGGGATGTTTCTTTGCAGCCTCAGGCAGCAAATGGTTTTAAGTAAATGGCTAAATACTCTGTATACATTTCTATGTTTATGTAGTTTCTGTCACTTATTCATTTTTAATACCGGTAGGCGCTTTGTCTTAATGGTATCTGATGAATTTCCCAGGTTAATTATGCACCATATAAGAAAATATTTTACTTGTATCACTTTTAAATTCATTAGCTTTTAGCATTATTTTTTTAGCTCCACTTGTTCTTGATTTATGGGAAAGGCTAAATAGGATCGACTGACGGACCTCTTCTAGCAATTCACTATCCTATATACTGCCAACAGATCACCTCTTATTTGTCTCTTAATCAAGTTAAGCTTCCCTCATAAGGAAGATCTGCCACACCTCTTATAACGTACTCTTGCCTTTCACTGGGTGCTCTGTGTGCTCTGGGTGCTCACCCTGCCCTTTTGAACAAAATTCTAGTTATTCAAGGTGAAAGGATCCTTAATATTTTCATAATTGATCTCTTTTGCGCTCTTAAAAGAATCAAACAGCTTGCTTGTATTTGATTGCTCCTCTGCACTGAAGAGCTGAAATGCCATTAATGCGTCCCATGGGCCCAATTCGCAAGAGAATTTTGGGACATAAATACTGTTTCAGGTTGATACACACAACATTTCAATGCTACTGGTTTCCACTTCACAAGCATCTCACTCTGCATCAGTAACTTCAGCCCCAGTGTGCTAACCTCCAATACCTACTCCTTTTTCCCCACAGCCATAGCCAGCAAATTAATAATAAACGAGTTTATTATTATTATATAAAGTAAGTATTTAGCCTAGGCAGAAGAATTTAGGTACTTTTGAAATCAGATGAAAGATGTATGGTACCTACCTGGCCACTTTGACCTTATTTTCTGAGCCTCTTACAGTCTTTATGATACAGGTTTAGGCACAAAATGCCAGTGTGAAGGACAACTTTTGCTGTTTGATGACTCAGAATGAGAGATGCAGTCTGCGTCGGAGCAGGGACTTGGACCTGGGACCTACCACAACCTTGGCTGAGATCCTGCCATTGGAAGAGCCCCCTCAATATCCAGCTCAATAGGATACTTCTGGTTCTGACAAAGCAACGCAACAATATCAGTTATTTCAGAGTTTCAGGGTTACTTCAGGTATTGCCTGTTGGAAAGAAAATTGAGTTCCCCTTTATACTTATGACATGCTTTACCTAGAATGTGAAAGCTGAAAGATAAGGCAGCTACCTTAAACAAATTTGCCCTGAGACACAAAACACAAGCACCTTCTTGAGAACTCTAGTACTATTCTTTTTCAAGTCATGTCTCTTTGAAGTGTAGATAGCTGAAAACACTGGCAATGCTTTCCCTCTGATGCTGCAGTTTTTAGAGTATTATGCATATTGCAGATGTGGTTTTCTTGCACTAGATTGAAAAAAAAACAAATAATCTTATTAAAAATGTAAAAGGATTTCAGGGTTCTGTGCCTACTCAGAGAAAAGAGAGACGTCAACAATAAACATGCCATCTAAACAATGCGGAAGGACCTCTGTCCCATGGGCATAATAGATGTTTTATTAATAACTTGTTTTT
The DNA here is from genome assembly GCF_028389875.1 of Rhea pennata. Classification (NCBI taxonomy): domain Eukaryota; kingdom Metazoa; phylum Chordata; class Aves; order Rheiformes; family Rheidae; genus Rhea; species Rhea pennata. The sequence continues at coordinate 4,858,142 of NC_084668.1, read as the reverse complement.
ATATATTTTTCTCATTTCCCAAAACAAGGGGAAAAAAAAAGAACGGGTTTTGAAACGAAAACACTGTGATTGGACAGTTCAGCACCCTCCCTGAAAAACTACATGTCAGACTGAGACCTGGTGCATTTTCTGCATGCTTCGTTCCTTCACCCTGTTGTGCCCATTTAACTTCAAGAACCCCCTATACAGGTGCAAAGCCTGGTCTGCTCTGAAGGGTCCATGCTGGAGCACATTAGCCCCTAAAAGTGCCAGCTTTTAAATCTATTCAATGGCTTAGAAAGACTAAACACAGGCATTGATGGAAACAATGTGGGATATTGCAACTTACTCACTCTCTGTAATCACAGGACAGGGTGTTCGAAAGAATTTGAGGGAGGACAGAGACCTCTTTTTCCACTTTCTAGGTGAAATAGAGCAGTTACTGCCACAACAACCTACTTTTCTTAGTCTAAGTCAGCTTTCCTCTGATGCACCACTGCTCCTTTAGACACCTTCCACTGGATACACTGCTGGACTCCCATGCTTGCCTCAGAGCAAGGTACTATCTCCAGGACAGGCTAATCCTCCAGAAGCAGCCCATCTTCAACTCTCAGCCTCCTCCTGATATATTCTTTGGGGTTTTTTTTTTTTTTTTTTTTTTTTTTTGCCCCTCACACATAGTCTGCCTCTCAGATAACCTTTGGAAGTACTGTTCCTGCTGAATAGGTCCTCAGGAATCCAGACTCTCAGACTGGATCCCAGAAAGACCTTAAGTAAACTATGATAATATGGGAGCAATCTTAATACATGGGATGGAAAGAGTGTAAAGTATAATTCCTCTCCCCTTACCTGCAAATACAAAGACCCATGATATTACTGAAACACACTTCTGCTTTGCGTTTTTTATAGATAGCCTATCTGTAAAAATAGGGTCTTTCTGGTCCTCCTACAGAAATCTGTGACCTTGTTAAAAAAGAACAGATAAGAAGGCTTTGCTTCTCATCTCAGAGGCGAAGCTTTCACTAAGATCATCAGCAGACACTTACCAGGAAAATATTGCTTTGAAATAAGTAGCAAAGAGAGGTGAACCTTGAAATCTATGGCATAAGAGTTTATAGACCAAGCCAAGGTAGTGACCACATATTCTGCTTAGGTAGTACCATGATAGTTGACATTCTGAGAAACTACACAAAAAAATCCTTTCCAAGACACAGAAATTCCTATTTACTCACATAAGGCTTTAATTACTTCAGAATTCGAATAGTTCCTACACAGGAAAACCTTCGACTTTACTTCAAGAAGACCAAAATCTTTTTTAATCACTTCTTATCTGTGCAGTTGGGGATTTATTCATAAAAGACTCTGTACATTTGACCCAAACATGCCCAAGTGCAGAAGAAATCTATCGCTCGCATAGCAGGTTGTGATGTCTTTTTCTGCCTTAATTCAAGTGCATTTTGCAAGGTTACCAGGGTCAAAAGTTGCTGTGCTTCTTGCCTTTCCTATGGCCACTCTTATGCAAAAGCAACCAGGAGAACTTGCTGGACAGAAGGGAAAAAGCTAACTAATTAAGAAGCAAGCATGCATCTGTCTCAGGCTACTTGCCAAGCATAATGTGGTGGAGGGTTAAATCTTCTGCTATTAGAGTCTGCTCTTTCTTGGACTTGTTCACTCCAGTAACATTAGTGACAGACGCCTCACAGTCAGGTTTCAGGACTTTCTTTGCTTACCTAATAATGAGGAAGTTGTGGGATTTGTCAGAAATTCATCAGACCATAAACATGCCAGAGGTTCCCAAGGTTTAGACAGCTCTAAACAGGTCTCTGATTTACTTATTTAAATTTATACCATGCCTAGTTGTCAAAGCTCAGGTACATGTACAAAATAACAGATGTGTCTGACAATTATCTCCAGGAACCCATGTCCACGTTGTGTCAAAAAGAGCACAGATGTGGCCCGTGTCACAAACTGGCAGGGGGAAAGAGAGCATTGGAGGAGAAGACACTGTCAAAATAGATAGATAATTTGGCAGTAAAAAGCCGGATTAATCGGGATATTTGGCAAATTCCAGATTTTCTGATGCCCTCTGAAGAGACTATCCTTATGGAAAGAAGTCTCCTGAAAACATTTGACTGGAAACGAGTCTGATGAAAAATACTACTCCCACCACCGAAACTCATAGACTAGCCCTAGCATTCCTGCTGTATGGACACAAAAGAGGCATTTGTTCTTCCAGCCAGAGTTGCCTTTGTTTCTAAATTTATTTTATTGAATGTCATATGAGACCCTTCTGAAGATATTAACATGGGACGAGGCAGAAGAGAGGGAGTTGGTCAGTTGCCTCATGTTGCTAAATTGGCCTCTTCTCAAGCTGCATGTTGAGTGAACAGCAGCCTCAGCACTATCATGTCACCAAGGGTGAATCAGGTGAGACCATTGCGCACGTTTTGAATGAGGATAGTTATTCAGCTACAGGTGTCATTTTCTAAACTCGTTCCATCTCCTAGAGTGTCACCATTGGTACTGATTTGCCTTACACAGTTACAGTTCAGTCAGGAAGGTCATTACGCTGCCTTTACTACCCCTGTGGTTATACAGAAGGCACAAAATCAAGGAGCTCATTTCCATTCCCACCTAGAAATCATGTTGCAAAGTCCACAAATAGAGAATCCAGCGGTGATCATCCACCACTGCACAGACAGTCCGGTGCAGTCCCAGCCACCACAGGAGGCATCTGGAGTCCCAGGTGTGAGCAGGCATATTCAGACGCGCCACACGCATTGCTACCTGCGTCCTAGACAGCCAGAGAAAGTGTCCTTTGAAGATAGGTAGCTACCACACAACTGTCCAGACAGATGGAGGACACAAATCAGGGACTAAAAAAACTTTTTACCCTGTTTTCTCTAGTCACAACTTCATCATTCAGACTGAGAAAGGTTTGAAGGTCTCCTTCATGTGAAATATCTAAGAGAGTGATCCATGCTTGCACAGGAACATCTTTGCTTAACATACACCATGTTGATGACTGTAACTTAATTACCACGCATACTGTACCGGTGACAGTAAATATTAGTGCTGTGTGCTACACAACAAATATCCTGTGATGAAAAATTCAAACAGTATCGAGCTTTTCATTAGAGTGGTAATGGCTTTCTCACACATTTAGCTCATTTTTAACACAACCTGCTATGGGAAGGAAATGACATACTTTTTGTTGAATAGGACAGCACAGAGATTATAAGAAGGTGCATTTTTATGGGTAAAGAATGCTGCATTAATCTATTTTCATGCTTTGCACTACATGCTGATGAGTTATTTGAATGCCAAGTTTCATTAGTAAATTGGAGTGATATAGGTGGCCTTATGATAAAATAAAATACATGTATTTCATTTAAGAATGCAAAAATTTCAGTACTGCTGGCGAATCTCTTAGAACATTAACTAGTATCAGAGGATATAGGGATAAAACCCTATTTATAAGGAGAATTTTATGTTCATAAAAAGTACATTAAATACAGTCTGCCTGATATTGTATTGTTCTATCATTTCTCTATGGATCATATTAGTCAGTGTCCTGTTAACATCCATTTTATCATACTGTCATAATATTATATTGAAATGAGATCTGGCACTTTTGGGGTCCTGTGCAAGATGAAAAAAATGGGTTTCCAGCAGTCTTCCTCTTAGATATAATTGAAAAAGAGGCAGGCATGAGGGCATGCTGTGACTCACGCTGCCAGAGAGCGATCCGGAATCGTTCAGATGATGAGTACATAGAGAATGCCATGCACAGAAAGGCGGCAATTTGCTGTACTAATGTTTTGAAAATGAAAATTTCTAGCTGTTTTGCAGAGAAGCTTAGTAGGAAAGGCAAAAGCAAAATAATAATAATAATAAAATCTTTTATGGTTAAGCCAGATTATTTCTGTTGTTTTTTTTTGGAGAGTGATGATGAAGACTGCATTAGAAGAAATGTGTTTTTCTCCTGAATGGCGTAAAACATAAATGTATGTTGCTTTATTGACCAAAATAAGTATAAAAACACAGGAGTCAAGAAGTGGAAGGAAAACAGAAAATGAAAATTCTTTCTCCCTTTTCCCATGGATTGGTTCTGCAGGGGAATCCAGGTGCACCTTCCAGGCTCCTAAATCCACATGTTGGCTCCACACTCGGGTAACCGTGGCTGCTTCACCACAGGGATGGACACCTATGTCACCTCAGGATTTCAAGGCCAGATTTCTGTCATCAGGCATGTTTCAAACAGCCAGACCTCACACTGGCAAGCCCCAGCAGGATTAAAAACCTAAGCATTCCTCATCTCTCACACCTCGAGGACCCGATGAGATAGGGAAAGACATTTTCTTAAAATATCTATCTGTGCCTCTTAGCCTGTTTCATATTTTATTTATTAGAACATGATTCAACAGAATTTGTTATGCCCTGCTTTTAAGCAAATGCCATTTGGGCCATATAATACTTCTCCTTCTTGTCCAAGAGATTATTGCCAGTGATATCAACATCCTATTCACCTGGTGTTTCCACTGAGCTTTAATACTAACAAATAAGTCAAATGAGCAATTCCAGCCATTCTTTTAGTACCTAAGCTGTCAGTATTGGTACATAGTCCACTTTAGAAAGGATTCAGCTTCGTGAACGCCCTTTTCAGAGATCGTGATATATGACTATGCCTCCTGTATCATGCTGGAGCAGACAACCTCAAACTAAGGTTGTTCAGCAGGTCTTATGGAGCCTTTAAAATATGGTACGTTATCCACATATTTGCCTCCTATTTTACAAGTCTAATTTCAGTCACCAAGCCAGCTCTCACCATCCCCTAGCATTTTCTGGTGACAGCTTTTTAAATATCATTCCTTGTTCTCCTTAATGTATCTGTTTTTACCGTTGCTAATTAAATTATGTGTCTCCTGTACCCCAAAACTGCCAAAGCGTAATCTTTCCAGCAGGCAGGAGGAGACTCCTTTACTTATAAGTGGGGTATGAATGACCAACAAACAGACGGTTCTTATGAAAATACCGTTAAGTGCCAAGATGGGCATTTTATTGCATACGCAAATCCAGGTGAATGGAGAATCTTCAAAAAACTCCCATTGAGTTGAAATTGGGATCATTTTTATAGCTTTCATTTTTGAGGTCACAGTCACCATAACTGGAAACTTAAAAATGACTTCAAAAAGGCAAATGCTAACTAGATTTCACACCAGATTTCATTTTACTTGGCATTACAGGAAGAATGTAGGTATTAACTAGACTGTTTCCTGTATACAATAAGGTTAATTAGTAGCAAGGGATGGAAATCAGTGTAGACATAACTCTTTTAGACAGGTATCAAAAATAATCCCCTGATCCCCACAGACCCCAGCTGCACTGAAAGAAGAACAATATAAAAGATTCCTTAAAAGAAATTTTTCAAACATTCTCCAGGTGTCCCAGCTATATTTAAATGGGTCTGTGGCCCCATGTGTACTCCAACCCTTTCTGCTCTACAGCTCCCTTGCTCCGACTTAAATGAACAGAGTACTCGCGCGGCATTTTGAGGTGCAACAAAAAGGATTTCTGTACAAAGAGACTGGGATTGCAAACGGAGACAGACAGGAGAACAAAAAGAAGAATATATTCTGGACTGAATGGGACTTCCCTAAGCTCCTTATCAATAAGGTTAATAAGGGTCTATGCAATTTACTGATCACTATGATGCAACAACCAGGCTAAAGCTCTAAAGAAGCTCCACAGATACTGGCTTTTAGTGTTTCTTGTGGCCCACCACATTAAAGTCCCTTTACCCGTCCCCTGTCACCCCACTCAAGAGAATAAACTCCAGTCTGTGTGACTGGCCTCACTAAAATCCCCGGTCTGCTATTACGCTTCTACCTGCCCTAGTTAAGCAGATTAATAGTTATTTCCTAGAATTTGATCCTCCAGTGCCTTTGTAATTGAAGCAGTAATGCTCAGATATTTCTAAAAATGTATTTCTGAAAAATACATTTCCTTTTTTCTTCGGTTTAATTTTGTTATCCTCAATCATTTGCATGATATAAAAAAAAATCCAAACTTCTATCTCCTCTATAAAATACATGTCATATCAAAAAGGTGACAAGAGGGGGAAAAGTAATTAGTGAGTTCACAGAGTTCAGTAGAAAAGTTAAAATAGAGTAACACATTACTTTTTATGTTAAGATTTCACAAGACAAATCTTGCCTGTGTTTTAATTGCATGTGACCCTGGCAGTCCCACTCTGAAATGAAGTGCCGTAAAATTAAAGATGACAGACGCTCAAAACAAGTCTTGTGATCTTGATTAAACTACAAAGACCACACTTTCTCTCTGCTGCAACTCAGATATGATGGGCTGTTTTATTTGGGGAATTGCTTCATTAATGCTTTCTTTGACTAGACATGTTTATTATAAAAAATACTGAATATGGTGATATCTTGCATAGCTAAATAAAGTCTAAAAGACAAGTGAAAAATTAGGAATCTTTAAATAACCTCAAGACCTAAGTACATCTTTTAGAGATCATGAGCATCTGCAAAAGGAGGTACCAAACACATCTGCACCATATACTACCTGTTTTTAAGAGTCCAAGGTTTTATTTGGAGTTACCTCTCTTAGACCCAAAGGATTGTTCCGTTAATATGGACAACTCCTTTCGCCAGTAAAGGTCTTCCTAATTTTCAGAAGTGTAATGATGATAACCGGTTGCAACTAAGTATTTGCAAACTACCAAACCATGATCATAAGAGAATTACATATTTCCAGACTTGCTGAGATTAAAAAACCTGCAGAACAATATGCATTGTTTTAAAACTAGATTTAAATTGCACATAATACATCTGCAGTCCCTCAGTATTCCTGATTTTTGGGACCAATTGATCAACAACTCTTGGCTTTCATTACTGATTTTCAGTTCAAAGACTCCAAACACACTGTTTTTTACTCAAG
>NC_084668.1:4763703-4846203 GCF_028389875.1 Rhea pennata | reverse complement strand
TCGAGACTTGCAAGAAGCACAAGTTGGGTATTCCAATGGAAAGGGTAAAGAAGTCCTATTTGCACAACAGTTACAAGCATGCTCTTAGTTCACAGTGATTGCTACAGGAGATGAACTTCACTTATTTACCTTAACAGTCTTCTAAGCAGCTTTGTAAACTGCAGACATGAAGAGGTATTGCTTGGGGTTATGGGCTCCTATGGCAAGGAGATAGTTACTAAATAGGTTAACGTGCTGCAGAGGCAGCCAGCATCTGCAGTCTCGGTGGCACATAAAAGAAATGAAAGTACAGCCAAAACAAATTCATTTAAAAATCTGAGCAAATATATATGATATTTTTCTTGCAGACTTTGACTAGGTCTAAAAATACCAACAATTTCTCCGGTTCAGTTGCATACTCACAATAAACAGCTCTGCAGCCTGATTAAAATACCACGGGCTTCGCCCCAACGTTTTATCAATCTCATCAGCCATTTGCTGAATTGAAGCCATGGAGCTACGGTGAGTTTGGAGGGGGTTAAACAACCGCACAATGGGTCAACATTTGTCTAAAGACTCATTTCTACAGGAGATTCCTTCCAACAGAAGGGAGTCTGGCTGGGAGTTAATCAGGAGGATGGTACATACGTGCTTCAGTCCAAATTAAGCTGTCCCAACACATGCAGCAAAATCCCACTGGCTACATGTAAATATGTATTTATATACACACACACATATATATACACACACACATATACACACATACACGAGCACATATATATTTTTTCCCCAAAAAAACCCTCTTTTCATTAGTTTACAGTTTCTCAGTTGCTGAATGCTGTTCCAGCCTTGGCCCACCCTGGCCTGCGGCAGTAGTAAGGTTCAAAGGAATTTGGAGCAGAGTCTCACAGACGGAAACAAAAGCAGCAATCTGAAAAAGAGTCGCAGAACACAAACCTGCAGCGCCGGCCCAGCCATTCCGAACAGGGACCCATACGTGCTGGAAAGCCTTCCGCCTAAACATAAAACTTTGGTGCCAAGGCAGCACAGGCACAGCAAACCTCGCAGCGTGGTAGACTGACGCACAACAGCGGGCTGAGCGGATCCCTTCCCATTAGTCAGCTATGTCCCAACTTGGGACTCCCAAAACTTCACCTCCCAAACCCGAAAACAAAACTGCTTAGTGAATGCAGCCGCAGGAATTAAAACTAGCCCACTGTCAAAAGTGCTAGGAGAGAATAAGTAGCTGCCTTGTATTATTTAAACTAAAAGTGACATGATTAATTTACCCTGATGTGATTCAATGGCATGAATAAAACAGGCAATCGAAAAAGAGAGAAGGAGCAAAAGGGATAGAGAGGGTGAAAAAAAAAAAAAAAAAAAAAACAAGTTTAGCATATAAGGATTCTCTTGAATAAGCCCTTGTAGCCATAATAATGCTAATGCACACACACAAAAATCTGCTTGTCCTGGTCTGTGAAGCACAGCATAGCCTGTTGACTGGGGGCTGAAGGTTATGCAGTACATATGAAGTGTGTATAACTCAGATGTCAATGATAGCTCTGAAGTACTAGGGGAATAATTAAGTTTCCCTATTAGGAGTACACATCCTACTGAAAATTTCAGAACCCTTCACTGGCATACAAAAGTGCTAACAATAGCTAAATTAAAGGTTACGTACAACCTAACTGCATGCTTTCGACAAATTACTGCAAGAAAAGACAACAACTAGGATATAAAACCTGAATAAATGAATAAGTGGATACTCATTCAGCCTACTGTCTAAGAGTTGGATTAAGACTTGCTGCAAAACTGTGAACGTGGCTAAGACTGTGGGGAAAAAAACAGAAGAAATCAACAAAAAACAGCCTCTTTCCAGCAATCCAAGCAAGCTTCAGAAACCAAATCAATATGTTGCAATAATAACTAAGTTGAATGTGTTGTTAATGTTAATAAAATGTGCACATTCCCATTCTGTTATTAAAAGCTAAAGCAAAAGTTTGACAAATCTTAAATAAATGATATTGATAATGTTAATACAATCTACCACCAATACCAATACATTAAAAAATAATGAAGGTATTGCAATTTGGGTCTCAAATCTCTATATCTTAATACTGCTGTCACCCAACAGAACACTGTAATATCTGTTCTAAAAATTATCTCCTCCTTTGCTAAGAAATTAAACCAAAAGCAATAGACATTGTTTATGCAAGACTTGGCAATACTCTGGTTCTGCTCATTACATACCAGACAGCTAGACAGCACAGGGAGTACAAGTGAACTTATAAATTCTAATTTGAGAACTGGGTTAACATCGCTGGTGATATCACTGATAAGAAGAAAGACAAAAAAAAAAAAAAAGAGAGAGAGAGAAAGGAGAGCATGAAGGAGTAGGTAGTGCCATGACGGTCTATGCTCCTTTTTTTTTTTTTTTTTTTTTTTTTTTGTTAAAAAAGAAAAACAAATCTTCTTGTCAACACGTTATCTTCAATATATTCATTTCAAGTAAGGGTAAGAGCAATATGAGCTATGTTTTTCAAGCATCAGGCATAAATACACGGATTGAAAAATACCTATTTATAGACATGAAGTCTAAATAAAACAATTTATTCTGCTGCAACCCTCTCATTATCTCTTAGAAATTAGTCGAAATATTCCCTGAGTTATACAGAGACATGAGGAACAAGTGTATTCTTCATGTAATCCTAAAAAAGAAATTCATGACGTACCTTCTAGTCATTTCGTTTGCATATAAAAAGATTTACTGAAAATTCAAAATCTTTTATATTTTTAACAACGTAGAAACTAAACAATCAGTTGAGGCGAATTAGGTTTAACTCATGGCAGTCAGGAAGTGACAGATATGTAAACCTGCTCTCCCACCTTGCCCCATGCGCAGACAGGTACAACCAGGCATTTGTCTCTTCCAGACCCACAAGGGCTTGTGGAAACCCAAAGGCCACCAGAAGGGTTTGTCCATTTGGAGTGCTCCATCAGGGAACTTCTTTGTAATAGATAGTTTCTAATGAACTGAATCCATGGTAAACTCAGACTCTATAATTTTGTATAAGACCCATTCGTAACTAGAAGTACCTACAACATCTGCAGTGAAACCGGAACCACTAGGTATTTTTTCGTGAAAACCTGTAGGAAAGAATTGACTTTAAGATTTGACTTTAAATGGATTCTTTTACTCCATGAAAGTTGTTCAGACTGAGGAAAAAGAAAATATTTGATTTCATACACTCTGAAGATGGGACTAGTAATTTCACTGAAGCTGCAAATAAAGCTAAAATCTTGATGTTATAAAGCTATACAAAACAAAAAAAAAAAGAAAAATGTGTAAAATTCTGTGGAACAAATTATGTGAATTTTGCACAGCTGTATTCAAGGCATAACTGTGAATGAAAAGACCAAACTAATTAGATTATAAGCAGTTGATCTGCCTTATATTGTGTTATCATATGTGGTAGGTATAATATCTCCACTTGAATGACTTGAAGCAAGTCATCAACCTACTGTGTTCAAGAAAGCCGATCAGATTAGAAAGGTCTGGTAAGTTATGCTTGAAGAAAATGAGACTGATGATAACTTTCTGATGATGGTTACACTGACGAAATTGCTTTCTGTATATGAAATTTTAGGTTTCAGGAGGCACCGGGTCCTAAGGCAGATGTAAACGGAGGAGCTCATTAGTGCAAAACAGACACTGTAGTGTCAGATGACTGAATGTTATTTTGAATGAGTTTTCCAGTGTCTTTGTTGGAAATCCATTAAAAACAACTGGAACCGTGTTAGTGGCTAGGTTCCAGTCATAGGATCAATGAGCAATATTCAGGAGGCTGGCTAAAAGCCAGATGGAAGGCATCACTGTAGCCCTTAAGTATAGAGAGCTTAATTTTAAGCATATGAATAGCCCCACTGAATTCACCAATCTTCACCTGTTTAAAGAGGAGTTTGTGCCTATGCGTTCCTGTGGAGGACGGCTGGAGAAGGGAAAGCTCCTGGCAGATTTCTCTGGCTCACTCCAAACCATTTACACCACGCAGAAAAACCAAAACTACACGGAAAGCTAAAAAATATGCTCCCTAAGCGGGAAGTGCAGTTCATCAACAAGGCTACCTCCTGGGAATCCTCTCAAAAAGACCACTCGGATTTTCTCTCAAAATATATGGCAGCTCACAGCATCTTCCATGCTTATGCAAAGAGCAGCCAACACAGAGGCTGTGCAACCTGGACAAGAGATGTTAGAGCACAACGTTCAAGGAGAACTGAAGCTCTCCACTTTTACATTTAGGTCACTAGAAAAGAACCACTTGTTTTTTCTTTTTTTCTTTTTTCTTTTTTTTTTTTTTTTTTTTTTTTGATTTTTTATTTTACCAAATTCGGATGAAAATTTCTGCAATCACAGAATATCTGTACTCCACAAAATTAGCAAAAAAAATGTGGGTTCATCGCACAGGAAAATGCTATAAGATGTTCTGAGAATATGCAGCAGTGCAGGTGGTCACTATGAAGAAAAAAGCTTTTGAGTGTTTATACAGAAAATAAATTTCCACAGACAGTGCTGTTCCCATTCACTAAAGTTTTGAAAGATATTATTCTCCTAAAAGGCAGATAAAAGAGAAAAGGTGGGGGAGGAAGGGAAACTATTATGGAATGAGGAATAAGGGCCGGAGCCACGACCACAAGATTGATGTGAGTACTACAGTAAGCAAAGACCGCTTTGCTGCGTAAGGATGTCAAAATGCCATCCTGAGAGAGAAGAGCAGGCTGAGAAATGGGAAAAGAAAAGGCAAGAGAAGGGAAGTATAAAGAATAGCAAATATCAGGGAAATGAAGAAAAATAGAAGGAACCAAATGTCACTTGAGGGGGCTATGGGAGCAATTGCTTCTTCCCCTCTGCTAATCCACAAATTAATGAAATGAGAACAAATGAAAAATTAAACCATTGGTCTATGCATTTAAAGGTGACTCTTACCATGGTCCTCCAGAATAAAACAAGCTAAGGCTGAGAGAAATAATAACGCAGGGAACGCGAGGCAGAATGACATTGCAGCAGTTTTATTCTGTTCAGTCACTCCATTTTAATGGAAAATCCTGCAGATTAGAGGATCCAATGCAGAGTGTGTATAAACTGCACTTCCCCATGATTTCGGTGAGGCAACACAGGTACATAAAGCTAGCCAGGTGCTGAAGAGCCTGGGTGAATGTTTAGGCTTTTTTTCTGCAAACTATGCAAAAATTCAAGTGTGTAAATTTTTTTTTAAGATTTTTGCCCCTAAAGTTTTGTGTCCCAATTTGTATTTGCTGATGTGAAATGCATTTCATTCTCTAAAAACCAAAAATCCCTTTGTTAAATAAAAAATACTTTCTACATGTCTTTCCACCATCCCATGGGATTTAAGAGAAAACTGCATCTCTGCTTCAGAATTGTATAGACTAGTGCAAAGCCATAGAGTGAGAAAACAGCTCTCAGTCAACTTTTATACTCTAAGATCTTTGACTAATTTTAAAGTAATAGAACCCCATTAAATATCAACAGAATCCTATAGCTTTCATTCTGTTAAATTCGATAGGACTTTTTCATAAGTGAATTTCCTTTTATTGGCTTAGAAAAATAGTTTAGGAACCATTTGTGAGGTTGTGAACTGGTATGAAACTTGGGAGTTTTTTTTTCAAATTTGCCATGTTATGAGACCATAAAGTATTTTATCATGACTTGAGGGGGACTGAGTTTCTTTTTATAGTTTGTTTCCAATCAGAAATCCTTGAACCAGCGAGTTCATTCTCAGTTCTTGATTTAAAGCAGAGATCTGCATAAATATTTAGCCTATCCCTAATTACCCTGTATATTTCTGAATATGCAAATTTCAATGCACAAGGAATTTCTCTAAGTGATTTGGCAAGTATAAATTATCCTTGTCCTCACGACTTCTAGCTTCCACTGTCAATGAATCAACAGTTGGTGTTAAAAGGCTGCAGCTTTATTATTAACAATCAATACCAGTTTTCAACAGGAATACACTTAACCAGCATTAATGCAATTACATTATGTTAAATAACATTAATACCAAAGACATGTCCATTGCTGGCCTGCACCAAAGTCATAACATTCCTGAGTGACTGTCTCTATTCTTTATATAGCTATTTCTAGAAACAAAATTAAAATTGCAGAGTCAGCTAAACGCTTGTTTTGCCAGAGGGTTAATTACAAATTGGTTATACTTCATAAAAACTGCATCCCAGAAAGTCATATTCAGCTTTGGGACCTAAAGATTACACCTGCTTATTAAAAAAGTTGTCCATGAGCTACATTAAAGGCTCCGCGCAGGGAATCTCTGCCATCTCTGCAGTGATAAATGGGTAAAAACCCGTCGCCTGCAAGCACCCCTGCCACGGGAACAGCGACCTGAAGCCATTTCCCAAAGGAAATTGTAAGCAACCAAGACTGTGTTTTCCAGTACGGAAAAATACAATGCGAGACAGGCACCAAGTGTGATTTTCAAATCTCACAAGCGAGATAAACCCAAACTGTCCTTTCTGAGTGTGGCCCAACAAGCTTTGCCTGTTTTTGAGAACTATCTGAAAGCTCCATAACTACTTAAAAACACCAGAGGGTCCGATTTACCTTCTTCAGTAGAAAGCGCACTGATAAACGGTCCAAAATATTACATGCACGTTCACCCTTTTGAAAATCCTACTAATTGCCTATCTATAATATAGGTACTCTAAATACCTATTTTAAGATCTGGCCCTTAACGCTTCCATACCTTAAAGGCATAAGCTGATATCCACAAGGCTAAGGTAAGCACAAAATGTTATAGATATATTGACTTTAATTTGCAATTGCCTTTTTTTTTTACTATAATGAATGAATTCCTGATAATATGAATGTTGGTATATATATTTTAAGAGAAAACATCACAGATCAGGAAGGCATGAAGAATGACAGACCATGCTGCAAAAGCAGCTGATTCCCACCAGTGTCTCTGGCTGTACTTTGTAATTCTATAGGCAGAGGTCTCTCTCCTTATTAGAGAAATGCTTATCCTCAGTTAAAGGAAAATAAAACGAACACCTCAGAGAGGAGCTCCTAAAATTTGAACAGGCATTTGCATGTGCCAAGAGTAGCAGCTGTTTTTTGCCAGAAAGAAGATCTGGCAGGCATTTAGTCACAAGGTCACTGCTTAGGGGGCTTACCCAGGAGATGCGATGGGAAGCAAGAAATGTTGGCATGGCACTGGCACAGGTTGTCCTTGATGAACTGGAAGGAAAAGGCTATTTTGGCCACAGGCGCTCAGCAGCCGTTTCACTTTAAAGACGATTGTAGAAACCATTTCCTTAGTTTTTGAGTTCACATTCCCCAAGTTTCAGGTCTGAACGAACCCAAAAGGTCAGATCCACCCGTGCAGGAAGAACTCGCAAAATCAAAAAACAGACACCGAGGCATCATGAAATATAACTTAGATATGACTATCCACACTCAGCAGAGATTTAGATCCTTCCTGAACTAAGTGACCTAGAACTGTGTGGGCCCCTGTGAATTCGGTGATTCCATAACCATGGAATTTGCTGCAGAAGTTTGCAGGAGGATTATAAGTCAGCAACCTCGCTTTTTTAAAAAAAGCACTATGCTGCAGGCCCTGCTAGTTGTACATCTAACTATGAAAAACTTCTGTCTTAGTAATCTTCCCCAAAAGGGTGACAGGACAGCTTGCAGGGCTAAATGATGCATTTATGCTCCTTATCTTAACTCTGAAGCCTAATGGCAGTAAACTGAATATCAATATTTCTAATTATTTGATTCTTGACCATGTGACTGAAATGCTTGTCCAAATGTTGGATCAGTCTGACATGGGAAACATCAGGATTTGGCAAGCTCCCATCAAGAAATGTTATTTGTGTAGGAAAACACAGATTTTTCTCATGGTTGAAATGAAAATGGATTTACCGATCACTGACAAAATATTAGCTGTCAATATCTAATTCTTTCTTTCACAAACTATGTTTGACCAGGATGGGAGTCCAGACTGCACCTTGCCGTTCTCACCATGTGTTCCTAAACCCTTAAACAAGGTGATGATACCTCCTAGTTGCATCTTCAATTTCCCAGTGGCCTTGAGGGCGAGCGATGAGCTGGTCTGCCATTCTGTTCACGCTCATGAGTTGCAACTCAGCTGTTGGCTTTCTAACTGTGGCTGAAACTGGGCTCCCTGTGTGTCCTCCCTTCTGCTCCACTACCTCTGAGGAATAGCAGTTGAGTGCAAGGTTGCACCATGGAGATTAGGGGCTCACTGGTTGCCTCTTGGCAGTGGAGAAGTGAAGCAATAGTGCAGCTTGGGTTGGTCTCTTCCAGAAGCCAGTGACCTCCTCCATGCATACTGCCCATCCAGGCTTTACCTGGGAGGGGAATCATTCATTAAAACCACATCCACCTTCCTGGCTGGGGTCACAGCTGACTTGTGGGCTTTATAGATGAGGTGCTAGTGCCAGCAACCTCACAGTCTGTGGGCAGAGAGCTTTGGTTCAATCACCAGCAGAGCAGAGCAAGGATTGTTACTGAGGATGATAGATCTCAGATAAGAGCTGGTGAACACAGGGTCAGCTGGGAGGGAAAGCCACAGACTTGCCCACTTTAAGGCAGGTGGTCACCACTAGCTCGTATGTTCTAAAAAGGGCTATTTGTGCTGGCTCTGTCCAAGATCTGTGTCCTGTTTTGTTGCCTTTTAGGCATACATGAGCTTAGAGAAGAAAGCTCGAGCCAAGGTCAAACACAGTGCTCCATTCCTAATGCAAACAACCAGACCATCAACACCATTAGCTTCCCATAGCAATGGCAACAATGCAGGAAATAATACATTTTTTAATTCAAGAACATGTGAGAAGCTGGAAACTCAAAATATGAGAACACCATAAAATAAACTACACTGAGCATAAAAATTAACAGAGCTTGGGCAATGAGTCTATTATTCAGTTCCGTAGTTAAGTCAATTAAAAAAAACCCTCCAATTTTAAAATTACCTGAATCATCTACTGTCCAGTTTCCAGTTTGATTTCATGGGTGACAAAGGAGCTTAAAAAGGTTTATTGATGAATTTAGCTACCACTTAATGTTATTCACTAGGTCTTTGCTCAGTGATGTCATTTGTTCTGACTGTATTAAGGATGGACAAAGCAGCTGAACACAAGGGCAAAGGAATAAAGGAGATTTGTGAAAAGGAGTGTTAGGAAACTCAAAGCCCTCTAAAGTCAATGATAAGTCCCATAACATTCACCCACCTTTTATTTATTGTGAGATTAAGAGCAAAAAAGCATAATGTAATTGTGAAACATTACTGTTATTCTAATACTGAGACAAATGCAAAGCAATAAAACACTATTATATGAAGCAACTATCATGGGAGAATTACTTAATGTTCTGGTTATAGAATGCTTCCAGAGAGAGGTATTTCTCATCTTAAAACTTATCAAAAATAGTTTAAATTTGCCTTTTTGTCAAAATTCCTATCCCATCTTTTTCTAGACTGTTTCTTGTTCTATTTAGTTAGTGATCTGTTCCTTCCTCCCTGTCTCTCAGAAGGTATCGCATGTAAAGGTCAATTCTCTTAACACTGTTTCTGCCCACTCTTCAGCTAATGTATTATAGCACATTATCAAGTTTCCAAACGATTGTTCAGTTTTCATTAGAATGTGCTAGGTTTCTCTCTTTCTGCAGCGTTAGTAAAAATGGTGTTGAGTTGTTGACTAGTAATACGAACAAGCAACTTATGTCCTTAGAAGCGGGATGGAATTGATTCGTGTTATTAAAAACAGACCTCATGTAGGCCAGAATTCATGCTACACGTTATGAATGTGCAGATAGCAATTTCTCTACTATATGCTAGCATTTGTGTATTAATGAGTCATTTTCAGCTTCTGATACCTCATCTCAGATCACATTCTGTCATAGTGCTGTGTGATAGAAACTTAATGTGCTAAGTTAGGAAAACTAGCTCATACCAGAAAAAGGATTGTTTTCTCCTCCCTCCCTCCCCACCTACTATTATCTTAATTTTCCCATTTTTCTTTCTCCTAGGAACAAAAAATGAATGGTTAGGCTGAAATCTTATTCTCCTTTCAGTAGCATGAATAGAGGCAACAAATCTGAAAGAAAGCAATGGTCCACATCATTGGCAGAGAAAATAATGTTCAGGAGTTGAGATGAAGAAGTTGCAAGAAAATGAACTCCAGACCTAAGAGTTGAAAAAAATTAGGTATACTGAGGACTGCAAAGCTAGTTTATGTAATATATGTTTTACATCCAAACCAAACAACTGTTTGAACATTACCGAGGCTATTATTACTTTGAAATAAATGTTAGAGAGCTCAAAACCCAGTGGGCTACATAATACCCAATTTGTATTTACATTTACATCAAAATTAGGATGTGGGTTTTCGCAAGCTAGCCCACCAGATTTCACATAACCTCACACAACACTGTGCAATAGACGTTGCATTTTAACAAAGCAAAAAGCGCTGCTGCGCCGTTCAGTTGACAAGATAGTGATTACGACGATTACTCTGCGCAGACAGGCCGGGCTTGGCTGCGATGCAGCTAAAAGCCCAGGGCGTGTGCGCTGCCAAACCACATGGCCAGGGGCCGGTGGCTCACGCTGAATACGGAGGCACTACTATCCCAGGATATTTTGTCCCTCCTAGTTCCTTTCTCTCAATATACACTCTCATTTAATGCATATTCCCCAAATTCACCCCCAAAATCTACTGGAAGACCCTTGAAAAACTTTGAAAGTCATTTTGCTTAGAGATGATTGTGCTGACAGGACATACGCGTGGGAAGGACCCATTAGGTCATTGCATTCAATCTCCTGCCATCACCAGAAATCCTCTGATCCCATTCCAAACTTTATCAAGCTCCATCTCCACTAAAATTTGAATAAAAGGAGATTTGTAGGGCTTAGGGGCTCATGAGCTGCTGCTCCTTCATGCTCTCCCTCTCATGTCTGGGAGGAGCTTCCTGCAAGCAGCTGCAAAACCACTTCATTGCTCAGCTTCAAAACCCCTCCTTGCTGTAATGCCTACAGAAATCCTTGACAATGTCTTGGCTACTTGTGTACAGAGACTGCTGTCTGTCATGTTTATAAATATTGTCTCATTTCTTCTTATACTATCTTGTCAGTCTACACCATCTGTTGCCTCCTGTGGCATATGCAGATTGCAAACTCTTCACAGCAGGAACTGGCTTTTTCTTCTGTTTGTACAGCACCTAGCACTTTGGGATCCATTACAAGATCCCCAAGCATCATAACAACAGAAAATTAATAAAGCTAATGAAATAATCCAATTCAACTTGCTTGCCTTCATCTTAACTCTGCCAGTCCACAAGAAGAGACGTAATACTTCCGCAGAGGAGCAGCACTAGAGTATATGATTGCCGTCTGCAACAAAATGACAGGCTATGTTGGCAGACAACATGGTGAACACAACATACCTCAGTGTCAAGAGGGGTTTTGACACCATCTCCCACAGCATTTGAATGTGGAGGTTGAGGAGGTATGAGATGGACAAAAGATCTGGAGGTGGGTTCAAACTTGGCAGGTTTGCCAGGCTCAAAGAGTGGTGATCAATGGCTCAGTGCCTGGCTGACAAGAGGGGAACCCCATGCATCAGTCCATGGGCCCACATCAATAAGCACCTCCACCAACAAGCTGGACAGTGACACAGAGGCCACTCTCTGCAAACCTGCGGATGACAATAGACAGAGCTTCAGTCCAGACAGACTCTGATAAACCTGAGGGCTGATTCAACAGAAATCTCATGGCATTCAAAAAGAGTGCAGATCTCCACACCTGCAACAGACTAACCCTATGCACCAGCAGAGGCTGGGTCAGCAACAGCCCTTCCGGAGAGTGACTGTGTGTCATGGAGGAGGTCAAGCTGGAGAGGAGCCCACTCACACTGTGAATTCAGCAAGCCACACAGTGAGCTACACAAGAAGCATGGCAGCAGACCATGGGACATCACCCACCTCTGTTCGGCACCGAGGCCACATCTGGAGTGCAATGCTCAGGCTGGGGTTACCCTGTTCAAGAGGGACATGGAGAAACTGGAGGAGGTCCAGAAGAGGCTACTGAGATTGTCAGATGTCTGGAGAACATGACTGACAAAGAGATGTCAAGGAATCTGGGCTTTTTAATCCGTTGAAAAGGAAGCTAATGGAAAATATAACAGCAGCCTAAAAAATATTGGAAGAGTAGTTACAGAAATGATGGAGCCGAACTTTTCCCAATAGAGGCAGATAACATAACGGGGGAAGTGACAGCAAATTGTAATTTGGGAGGGGTTCAGTTCAGACATTAGGAAAACTTGATCACAAGGCAGGTAAGACAGCCCTGGAACAGGGGCCCAGAGAGGCTGTGAAATCTCCATCTTCAGAGGTCTTCCAAGACTCAGCTAGACAAAAGCACTGAGCACTGCCAGTCAGCACCACAGGTTCTACCACCTCCCAGGCAGTAGAAATAGACTACATATTTCATGCTGATACCTCTAGCAATAGAACATTATATGTTTTAAATGCAATGACAGTTCTTCAAGCACATGCATTCTTCCGTGAAAAAAGTCAGATGCTCTTTAACATCTCTGAGAAATAAGTTGTTGTCCTAATTGCTATCGGCATATATTTGCAGTTTCTTTCCAGATTATACGTATCTAGATTCTTGCATTAAAATATAAAATTTCCTTAGATGGCATTAGCACACTCCAAGTTTCAAAGCAAAGCTGCAGTAACATAAGCAACAAGTAAGACTTAATTTACTTGATCTAATTTAGACCAATTCATGCTTTATCAGGTGGCTGCAGAGAATGATACAGATCTGGTGCCAGTGGGATATGAACTGGGCTGAGGTGATATAGGTAAAAATCTGTTTTCTGTAATATTTATATACTTTAATCTTTGTAATCTTTGTGTACTTTCGTTCCACTGCTACAAATACGACGTTAAGGTTTCCCTGTATCTTTTTTTCCTTTGGCTAATGTAGGCATCACCATTCTTCTGCCTCCTTTCTCCACTTGTTGCACCTCTCTCACCATGTGCTCAGGGCAAATCTCAGCCCTTTTCCTTGTAGTCCCTAAAGTTGGGTCCATTGACCCACTCAGGACTCCTTCTCTGCTCCTGCGGCTGGTGCTTCCCTGCATGCCAGCAGCCTATTTGTCTTTACAAATAGGCAATGGTGAAACTCTCATTCCATCAGCATCAGAGAACTGGTTATTCACAAGACTGGTCCCTCTCTGAAGTTGTCTGTATAAATATGTAGCTCTTATAAGCATATTATTATGTGGTTTATGCAAATAACAGCAACTTACATGGTGAAACCACTGCTCATGGGTACTTGCGTGCACATGTATTTGAACTGAGAAGCAACAAGAAAGCCTGGACATTCAAAACCAGTAATTAAGCTGAAGGGACACAAGATACTTTTTATCTCATTGCTGCAACGCACTTTATATGCCACTGACAGGCAGTACTTGGAAACTACAGTTGATGTCAAATGCAGCTGCCTACCATCTTTGCAGGACTTTTAAGAAAAAGAATATTACAGCTGTTCTCTTCTGGGGTGAATGTCTGGCCCCAGTGAATCAGTGAAACCCCCTGGGACCGATATTTTAGGTGAGAATCTCAGAAGTAGATGACCCTAGGTTCTGAAATTACTTCTTCCCAGAGTCCTTCATAGTGTTGACCTCCTGAATACATTTCAAGACCTTACCTGTTTCTCTCACTTTTTACAGGAGATCTGGTTTATTTATTATTTGTTTGACCGGGAACTCGGATTTTTTTTCCCCTCATTTTACTTGCTAATAATCAGTTTGCAATGGATTACACCTGATGTTTTGTATTTCATTTACTGTGAACTTGCTTGGGTAAGATTGGAATATAGAGAAATAAATATGCAAAACAAACACTATTGGAGCTGAAAGAAAAGACGAGTTACTTGAAGACTGTTGACATGACTGAATATAAACAGAGATCTTAGCAAGCATGATCTTTTACTCATACACTGGGCTATGCAAAGCCAATAGCCGTGTCAGGAGTAAATGTACACTGAAGTAAATTGGCATGAATTCCGGGGTAGGTACTTCTGGATTTATGGGTAAAGACTAAATCCTAGATCAAGCAATTTCATAGGAAAGCACCTGTAAGGATGCCCACAGACAAACATTTGCATGTAGGCAAAGCCAGGGCTGAGGGAGAAACCAGGAAACGAGCACTGCAGTGGAGTAACTCTGGATCTGCAGTGAAGCACACTTGCTGGTATGCAATCCTGAGTTATGTGGTAAAGTTCTGAAAATGCCTTTTTTTTATATATAATGAGTGTTTAAAAGCTTAGCAAATAGAGTCCTAAAAATGTAATTGTAGCTTGGTAGCACTATTAAATATGTATACTGTGGTCTTTTTGACAATTGTATTAATCCCTTTATAAAGTCTTCAGAAGTTCCATCACAGAAGCATGGATGCTGTTTTGATCTATTTATTACTCTTAAGTGTTCAGAGAACTGTCCCTATTTTCTAATTAACACTTTTAAAGATAAAAAGCTATGTATTAAATCAATCTGAATGATGGTTGTTTGTGAATCCCACAAGATAAGGCAATTTGCATGTTCACTTTGTACTTACAAACTAAATCTGCACATCTCCAAAGCAGCTCCTTATAATGTAAACCTTTTGTGAGTATTTGTAACTTAAAAGAAAGTTTGGCCTAGTACAGAGGCAGTGCCAATTATCTAAAGGACTTCTTTACTGAACATGATTAAGATACAAAATTATTAGGTTGTTATTTTACATTGTTTGCAGAGAAATTTGAGGAAAGTACTTTAGGAACATTAAGTGTTCTCCTGTTTTGCTTTCTTTCCATCTTTTTTGTACTATATACTTTCACGAACAAGCAACCAGTCCAAACAGCAGCCAGCTTCACATCATACTTGGGTTCAGACTCCTTTGACATGAATTAAATCACTGCTGAAATCAACCATTCACCATCGTGAGTTTTAAGCTGCAGCTCCAACTACAAGACTTTATAAACTGAATTTTAATGTGACTGCTAAATTAGAACAGTGATTTATTACTGGAAATCTTATTCTGATTATTTAGCACTTGTAAACATATTGACAAAAGTAGATATTTCACAGCAATGAACCCCCCCCCCATCTAAGGCCTAAACAGCTCTGCGCTTGCAAAGAGAGACATCAACAAAAGCCCCATCTCCGAACCACTCTTGTGAAGATGTGTGTTATTATTTCCAGATGGTGAGAACATGGCAAGCATACCTATGGATACATTTTTTTCCTAAATTTGCTCTTGAACATCTCATCAGAAATGATTTCATTTAGGTTTTGCAATCTGTCTTCAGCCACTTCTTTGGCTCCTCTATAACCAGTTCTAAACACAGCCAAGAAGCAGGTCAGACATTTCCTCACTGGTCCAAGTCCCAACAAACCTCAGCATATCTTAGACACAGGCCACCTCCTCATTCTCACTTTTAGGCTTCCTTATTTTCTCTCACTAGCAGTGTAGCAAATGGACACTGATGTCGTAAAATCCTTTTTAAATATTTTGTGCATTTCTTTCTCACTAATGTTTCACTTTGTTCTCTACGGCTGTAATTGGGAAGGTCCTCTTTCTAGAAAAAGAACTTAAAGTATATTCATTTTTCCCTACAAATCTCCCTGATATCTTGATCAGTGAATTTACCCCAAATTCCAATTACCTTTCCTGACCTTGACCAGACCTCCTACCTTTATAACACGCATTCTTTCTGTATTTATCTTACAGTTATTCAATACACATCCTTTGCTCTCCTATATAAAAGCCTCCTATATGCAATGGTAGGCCATGGTGGGTATATTTTTGTTCTGGTACTGCAACTGCACTATCAAATTTTTGTGCGCTAGGGTTAATCTGGGTCAGAAGGCCCCAAGAATGCACATCTGACACTCCTAATCTAATTCTGGAAACATGAGATTTGCAGACAGCAAATCTCTTTCTGGGAGCAGAAAAGAATGTCAGACCCACTGGGACACTAAAATGACTTTCAACTATTTTTCACTTATATAGCATTTAATCTGAAGACCTCAAAGCACATTAATTTTCAGACCTCTCTACACACCTGTGACACAGCATATATATTATTCTACCTCATACAGAAGTAAAAATAAGGGCACCTACCTCCTCAAGTTCATTCAAGGACAGAATTGTAAAACAGATTATCTGGAACAGATCCAAGAAAATAACCCAGGAGTCCAAAGTCTCAGCCCACGCTCCATGTTGACAGAAACCCCACTGAAACTAGAGGAATAAAGGCAGATAGTTTGGCTCACAGGACCATATATAAAATTGGGATTTTCAGCAAGGTAAAAGGTAGAGATAGGCTCCTATGGAGAGGTGACACAAAAGCTACTAACTGCACAAAGAGCATGGAAATGTAAATGTGACAGCTCTGTAGGATTTTTTTAGCTAATATCACCAACTCTGAAGTGATGCATAATCCTAAGATTTGCTTTCAAAAGTGCTACTCCAGAAAAGATGCTCAAAATCCCAGTTCTCATTAAAAGGTGATGAGATAAATCTCTGTTTTTAAGCTGAGAGTGATCTTTAAACTGAGTGGCTTGGGAGCACGTCCAGGTTCTTAGTCTCCTAGACATATCCTGACTCCATCTCAAGACAAAAGCTAGATATGAACTTATTTTCTCCCTTCTCCTGAGGCCCTGTTTTCCATGGAAGGAAAATTCGACTTTATGGACAAGATGGGAGTCACAACCTTCTTCAGCTGAGTTCTTGATGGGGATAACTGAAGGATAAGGACTTTGGGACATGCTGCAGCCACACCTGCATAGGTCAGTTAAATGGGACCACAGAGTCCAATCTCCTCTATTCAAAGCAGTGAACAGAATTTTTCACCTCCACCTCCCCGATTTACAGTTTCAACCAGCCATAGCCAGCTTCCAACCTCATTATACCTGTCACTGACTGCATAAATTACTGGCATGTTAACATCTGTTTGCCTGCCTGTCACCACAACAGTTCAAACCATTCAGTAGCATCTCTGCTTCACCAAAGACGCCTTCCTGCAGTGCTGGGTCAAGTCATGGTAGATCCTACCTCCCAAGCCTCAGGTTCCCTCCTGGGCAACACATAGAGAGAGTTATAATCATCTATGAATCATAACAAAATAGAAATTAGGGCAGTATCTAGAATTATATTGGGTAAGATGCATATAAAGCCCTTCACCAAAACCAAATGTTGTTATTTTTCATATCAACAGAGGGAACATTCCAAGGTTTGTAGTAATGAGCCAAGCTAAGCAGAAAGCCAACAGACCAACTGGGCACAGTCAGTGCCAAGACAGGGCCAGGACGATCCCTTGGCACGTGGTCGGGGCAGCTCGGCAGGACAGTCTAGCAGCGCTGTGTTCAGAGTCTGCTGAAGGTCCCCAACATACGCAACATGGACTTGTCACGTGTTCGAGAAAGCAATGAGTCACGAATGTAAATCGGTCCCAGTTCCCAACTCAGGCAATGAAGGGAAGTTGTCCAACCTCCACCAGCCACAAATGAAAGGTATTGCAAGAGTTTCCCAGACGGGAGCCTGCCAAGCCTCTGCAAGAGCGGTGGGAACATCTCCCACGATAAGAACTGCCATGGTGGATAAGCCACATCACAGGAATCTGCTTCATTTTTACTTTATATTTTCAAAAAAGGAACTAAAGCGGCCATCCCAATCCCCACGCTGTAGGAAACAAAGCATATTGATGGTTCGGTTACTCACCACACTGCGAATTTTCACAGTGGATCAGCAGAAAGTTATGAAGCACAGGTGTTCCTGTAATTGTGATACATTGGGAAAATTCATACTGTTAAATGAGCCTCAGCTTCACACTTCCACCTGTGTGATGTGGAAATATACTGCGGATACACTGGGCTGTAATAGACGATATGTAGAAATGATTACTGGCTGGTTCAGGACCTGGTAGGGTTTATTTCTCTTAATTCATCTGAGTGTATAATTTCTGCATTTATATTTACTGCCATCATAAAGGGGAAAATGTGTGTTATACATGCTGGTTAAAATAATGATAACATGCAAAAAAAACAAAGTTAATACACTGAACGGAAAAGAAATCCTGAAAGCCTGTATGCCAAAGGAAATTTGGAGACCATGTAGGAAATGGAAGATGTTTCATCAAGGCAATGAAGTGACTTTTTTTCTTCAGGTTTAAATTATGCCTAATAGGTTTTTGCTTGTATTTTTTAGGGAGGGCTGAGGGGGCAGAGCAGAATGTTACTAAACTGGGAAATGTAGGAAATGTTAAAATGCAGAAGGATAAGCGAGTGGAGGAAAAGATCTACTTAGACTACCTGAAAATGACGTGAGAAAGAAACAGAGAATGTTGGTATATTGCTAGATTTATTTTCCTTTAACAGGTGTCATCTTGGTTAGAATGAGAATTAGAGAGACAGAAGTTCTTAATTTTGTTCCAGACCCTGTCAGAGCTTCTCGTGTGAGTGCTTCCTCTTTATGTTTCGGGATTATAAATACTAAAAAAGAATCAAAGATCAAATGAAAAGTAAGGTGATTAAATATATCTCTCTGCATGCCTTGGAGGTGTCAGCTCTGGTGGTTTGACAAGGAACACAAATTCTGGCTATTCCTGAGAGAACCTTTCAAGCCGTCCTGGAGAGAGCAGACTGTTCTTCACTAGGGTTACTTGATATGACAGAATATCTCTAAAATAACCGGTTTTCAGAAATATTCCCCCCTTATAAACTATCATCATCACCTTGAAGTGACACCTTTAAGAAAGCTAAGACTTGAATATAACATCTCAGATTTTGCGTGCTCACAGCACCTTCCCCTGGGCAACAGCCTGATGCTGTATAGCAGGAGCTTCAAAGTGGCCTTCAAAAGTAGCCTCAGCTGATAAGAACTGTCAAAGGGACAACTTATTTATCGTGGGGCTGTCAAAGCAGATAAGTGTTGCAAGGACCATGGGCATAGTCTCTTTATAATCACAGATACTAATACCTCTTTTCCAAGCAATTCAGAAACAATGGAAAAGGAGGACTAAAAAGTCAGGAAATTGTTTTGCTAAACATGCTTTACTGAGTAGATATGACACTTCAACATATGTTAAGCAACAGTTATCTAATATCCCATTTAACAGGGATTTAACAGGGTTAAATGAAGCCAAGCCCAATCTTTTAGTCACAAGAGTTTTTCCTGAGATATCTCCCTTTTTCTACAAATTTTGTCCACCCTTATTGCAGACCCACTGAGAGGCCTTGAATTTCTTATGATTCTTCCTCTCTTGGATCTTTCCCACATCTAACCCCTTTCCGAGTCTTTCCTTTGCTCTTTCTCCTCTCCGACTTGTCCCCGCTTCCTCTTCCTTCTACCTCCTACACTCTCTCTCTCTTCCAGGTCCCCTCTGCAGATGTCTCCCCTCTCTCTTTCTGCCCTGAGGGTTGTACATTCTGTGTCTGATAGTTTTGAACTTCCTCAGTTGTACATTCTGTGTCTGATAGTTTTGAACTTCCTCAGTTCAGATTCCTTTCAGTGGTGCTTAGTATCCGCTATCTGTTTTGTCTCCTCTGCTTCTTCCACCGTAGCAGCCCACCAACAATATCTCACTTTCCAAATACTTTTCTCATTCTGCCCTCTGAATGGGTCTGGTATATCCAAGCTCTTGGGGCTCAGTTGATCTCTCCTAACCCTGAATAAATTCCTAGCTGTCAGTGACTTATTCTGCCAACTTTAGGCTTCCTTCTCACTGCTCCAAAGGTGGTCTTGGTCTTAACTGAGATTAGGTACCACACCTCTTCTTGCTGTCCTCTTCCTTCCTCAAAATGGATCACTAGCAATATATGCTTCTGAATGGGTTGACCACCAACCCACAGTCTCATGAGAGGCCATTTCCCCCTCTCTAGTGAGTCTGACAGTCCAAGTTAAACTGGACACAAAAATTAACAGCAAACCTAGGCATCTCAAACTTCACATTCCTGTAATACGGCAAGACTAGTGGCAATATAATACTTAGCAGTTCTGGCTCACTTTCATAGTTTCAGGACTTCCCTGTCAGTGTTTCTCCCAGTCATGGAGAAGGCAAAGACAAACAGCACAAAGAAGCTCATGCAGGCTACATTTGCTACTGGGTAGCAGCAACAGAGAAAAAAAAAATATTTTCTCTTTTGACAACATTGGCTATCTACAATGGGGGCAATATGTCCCTGTAATATGGGAGTGACAGAGTTAATTCTTGACCTTGCTTGCTCCTGGCCTTACCAGATATAAGTGAGTTTATAAGCTTAAATGCTGTATAATAAGGAACCATGTAGTCCATAACTGCATCTCTTTATTGACAGCCAGATTGCCATTCATTGAAAATGAATATGTATATAATGTGAAAAATCTTTAGTTGCCAGCTTTTAATAAATTTGATTTGTGCATTTTCATTTCAAGTCTAAAATTCATCATGTAAAAAGTGAGCATCCCTATTGGCTAGGGTTGCAATTTTCCATATACTTTCTGCTGCCCCACGGGATGCCAAGAGCTACTTTTCTAGCCGGCCTGCTATTGCGTGCCCTACCCTCTGCCCACATCTGTGGGTCCACCTTGTCACCACAGGGGTTCCTACCACTCATAGTCACTTACTGCCTCCCCCACGAACTCCTTTTCAGGGTCTTGGATCACTTTTGCCTCTCTCTATTCCTCACACACCATAGGATTTAATCGCTTCTGGTCCCTGCCACATTTCTTATGCTCAGACTTCCTTGTCAATCTTCAATCTTACCTACCATATTCTTTTACTTGATTCTAGTCCTATTCCTTAGCAACTGGAACAGGTTTTTCTTCCTGAAAGAAGTGTGATTTCCATCACGTGGCAAATAGTGGAAAAGCAGCAGACAGAGGACATCTCTGCTAAGAATAGCTTCACTTTTCTACACATTGAGGTTAAAGAAAGATCATGGCTCTACCAACTTTACTTCTACTGAAAACACAATGAAATAATAACCACTGTGCAAAAATGCAGTAACAATAATAATAATAATAAAGATAGTGGCGTTCATGAGAAACTTCTAAACCTCACCAAATAAGGTGAGTTTCACATTAAAACTGTGAGTTTTATTGTTACCAATCCCAGGCGGTGCAATGGGCTTACAACCTTGGAACAGCTGTGGTAGCCATGATTATATAGATGCTATAATGGAAGTCCTTTTCCTACTGAGCGCTGAACAGGCCAGAAATGGAGAAGGTCTCCAGCATTCAAGGGCCTGTTCATGCTGCTTGCACTTTTGCCACCTCCCCCTTGTGCTCCATCTACCGCAAGTCATCTGGATGCCATGGTGACATGCTGTCACGTTGAGGAGGGTAAGCGGTGTCCAGGTGCCACCGGGATAACGGCCTTTGACAACAGATGGTTATGATATTACATTACGCCCTTGGCACAACAGCTTACTGGCTGGCCTGGTGAAATCCCGCTCAGCATTTTGGAACTTTCTTGGGTCTCCTGTTCTCTAATCGCCATCCACCAAGGCAGGGCCTACTCCCCCTTTTTTAATCAGAACTTCTTCTAAAGATATTGCAAGTCCAAAAAAATCCTTAAACTAAGCAGTTATTATATAGCCAGGTAAAATAGTATGTGATAAATTATTATCAAGTCTCATTTTTCCCAGTATTATCTGCCGTTTCATAGAGAAATACATCTCCTGCACATTGTGTAGTCCTTCAGAATGTGACATTCTCAGAACAACAAATGGGACAGGAACTTAACACAAATTTTAATGCAATATGTACTTTTACCAGTGCACAATAATAAAGAAAAATAGCTAAAAAATGAAAATTGATATCAAAGTCTGGAGACTCTAATGCAGAAAATTATCAAAAAGGAACCAGCTCTGCTGATTTTTCTGGCATCATTCTAGAATTCTCCTGTAGGTTCAGAAAAATGGAATCAAGGAATAAAATTAATATATTTCCATATGGGATTTGAGAATAATACAACCAATTTTTTTCTTTATTTTCCATTCAAGACTCTTTGTACAGTTCTTAATCATAGTATCTAAGTGCCTCTGTTACTCCATTGTGTGTTAAATAATGTCGTTATGATTTTTATGCTTACCCACAAAGTTTTGCCAAAAATTCCCCACTCACTGCTTCTTCATTAAATAACAACAAACTGCGAGGGTTAGTTCTGCATCAGCACTTCAATTTCCTCATGAAAAATTGGCCTTCTTTTCTCTTGGCTTGTGAGCATCCTGACCAGTATCACTCATGCCTTGTTATATAACAAGGGGAAATCACGGCGCCTGCAACAGCAGCCTGGCTTCGCCCGCCTGTGCTGGATGGTGGTTTGAACCGTGCTGCCCAGACAGCGTGCACCATCCTCCCACGATGTGCATCTTTCTTCTTTTCAAAGCAAAGCTCTAAACAGGCAGTGGGCTGCACATTTGGACCCTATCGCTTACGTGTCCACACACTTATCAGTTTTGGGACTCTTGGTTTGCTGGTGAGGAAATGGAAAAGTCACTGAAATCAGCACTATGATTATTTAATATGCTTGCAATTCAGCAATTAAGCAAGTGCTTTATTTTAACCACACAGTCACTTGACGCTCAAGTGTCCATCAGAAAGAAGTCCTCAACTCGTATGAGATTTCCTGCCACTCAACAAGCAACAGCAGTTCCACTGACTTCATGGCACTGTTCACACACCTGCTGATCATACTTGACCAGTTCTGGACCAAAACCACAACCCGTATTACAATGACCGGACACCGACAGTGCTAATGCCACATGCTCCTTTAACGTTGTACGCATGAGACCCAGAGTGACACCTGGGAAGTGCCAAAAGCCTTCTCCACCTTACTATGCAAATTACTCCACTAGGTCAAGCTAGATCAACATGGACCTGCACCAAAGATACCAACCAAAGTTTTGTCAATGACTTCATAGGACACAGAGCTGGGCCAAAAGTGAATAATGCTTTGTTTGTTTGTTATCTAACAAAAAACAGAGGAAGATTTTCCACTTTAAAATCGTCTGAACTCCCTGAGTGGAAGTTTGTGCTACCCAGATTTCATCCTTTACTTTTTCCAAAAGACGTGAGGGAAGGTGGCTCACTGGCTCACACGCTAATCGTCTCTTGCTGCTGGAACTATAGATCAGATGGCAGTTTGATAATTTTTAGCACAGCTCTTGTTTAGCTCAATGCAGGCACAGAAAATGAAGCACTCATTTGCTGACTAGAAAATCACAGTTGAGGTCGATTGATGAAGCAGTGCAAAGAAGCCTGTTCTGTCCCCAGCTTCTGGGTAAACAATACCAACCATCACCCTTCACTAGTTATATATTCAACTGCTGAATATTTTAAAATCTAGCTAAGCTACTCTATGGTTTACCAGCGATTTGTAGGGAAAGTGTCAGATTATTTTACATGTAGTAACACTTGGAGCAGCCAAGCTTCCCTGTGTGTCTAACACAAAATAAAATCATTACAGGAGAAAAAAAAAAGAAATAAAAAAGGAAAGAAAGAAATCCAAGCAGTACCAAAAAGCGTGTTAAATGACAAACCATGGAAGTGGATTTCCCAATACTCTGTAAAACCTTAGGAGGCCATGAGTTAACTGAAGCAAACCAAACAAAAAAATGAAGCACGGAAGGTACCATAGCTACTTTCTTGAAAACAAAACCAATCTTTTCATTCCTGCCATTTGTTAGAATTCTTCCTCCAGGCAAGCTGGACAGCTGCACTAGTAGGTTTTTTAGTCATGGGTTGTAAGCCCCACCTGGCTAGATTTGTTTAGCAGACAGCTGGCAGAATGAAATAAAAAGAACAGGGACATACAAACTGCTTCCAAAACAAAAAGCCGAAAGAATACTTTTTGGATGCTTTAGCTTTCACCAAGTTTATTGGGTGTATGCGTATGCTTGGGGGAGAGGGGGATTCTTCCCTTCAATTTTACCTTCCCCCATCTCTCTGCACCCCAAAAATATTCTAAAAGCTTGAAGAAGGCTGCAGGTTGAATTAAGCAAATCAAAAAGCAAGGGAAATGCCCTATCTCAGCCTATTTGTTTTGTACGCATGTTCACATATATGAATATATATTCACATACACACACAATCTCTCTCTCAATTATGGTTTGCAATTCCTCAAGAACAACATTGGTTTTAAATTAACTTCTCTCCTCCTTCTTCTTTTCTTTTCTTTCCTTTTTCCCTTTTTTTTTTTTTTTTGGCAACTTTCTTCCTCTATTTTTTAAAGCCAATAAGATAGATTTTCTTCATCTGGAATGTTCTTTCTAGCTTAAAGATAAGAAGGAGTTTAAAATTGTGGGAATGGCATCCCTCCTGCATCTGTTTCTCTCACAAACCTATCAAATATCTAATTTTTGGCATTACTGCTGGCTCCAACAGGGGATGACATAAACCAGCTTTGTGGTTACATGTTTCACTTTTAATCTCATGAAAATGAAAATCAGTGCTGAAATGTCCCTTTACATGTGACAATGTGGGACTCTTTTCCAAAAACCAAAGGAAAGGGGCGTTACCCTGGTTAAGCTTAATATACAGCATATGTATAAATTTGCTTTTAGTTCAGTTTTAGCTTGATCCTAGCAGGCGCATTTGAGGATTCCCCCCCCCCCTTTTTTTTGCTATAGAGATTTTAAACACTTTTGAAAGTATTACAGTTGCTACACAAAGGAAGATGCACAATAAATGCAAGATAGCAATCAGCAGATGAGTAGGCTCTTATGTGACAACAAATCTTCTGCAAGTAATATCATTTTCCACAGAGCTATATGGTCACATTCCCATAACATGTTTCTGTAGTTAGTGTGAAGGGAATCTGGTTTTTGCATGAGTTCTTTATTAAGAGCTAATGTAGTAATACTGTATGTAAGACTAAAAACCAAGATGACTTGGATGCTGTCTTGATTGGAGGAACTTTATGAAAACAAACTCCAAATGTTTAAAAATAAAATCTGCCTTGACCCTATTTGAAAAAGAACATGTAAGAAAAAGAATATTTAAACTTATGGTATGACCAATACCTATGAAACCCACATGATCTGGGGTTAAAATCAGACCAAACTAGCCTGAAATGCAAGCCTACATTTATATTCTGTAGAAATGTAACTAATATTAACTAGAGGAAGGCCCCGAAACCAATCTGCCCCATTACATAATACGGCGCTAGCTTTCCAAAGCAGAAGCCGGTCTTGGCTCTTCTCCATCCCTGCCTCTGCAGCTCCACAGAGCATAGACTTCATGGAGCCATGTACGATATGTGCATTTCAGAGTCCTTGCTTTACCAAAAACATTGATATCAATATCATATGCTTCAAACAAATGGAGGGGCCCAAAAGCTTCATCCCCTGGGCCAGGAAAACCCAAAGCCTTCTCCTGGGATGGAGCAGGCAGAAAGCAGGACATGCTCAGGAACACACAAAGTCAGAGAGTGAGCTTTGGAGGAGCAACATAGGTCAACCTGGGTGCCCCGGCGACCATCCTGGGCAATCAAGTCTCTGTGGCAGCTTTCTGCATCATATAATAAGCACTGCTTTAGATAATTTCCCATCTATTCAGTCAGAAACTACAAAATTCTGCAGCTTCTGAGGTTCATCTGTTGGTCTGGTAACCTCAAAACCTGTGAAAGCCTCTGTGTCACTCCATCCACCCGTCCTGACCTCCAGCTGAAAGGAGGAGTCACTCTGATTTTCTGTATCTCGCATTTCTTCAGTTAACTTTTGTAAGAGTTCACCATGCCCCAGATGAACCTGCAACTCAGCCAGCTCCTTTAGTGAAGGAAATTGATTCTTGTTTACGCCTTTCAATAAAGAAAATCGCATTGAATTTTAATAGACTCACCCCCCACTGCTAGAAAATCTCCCTCCTTTGGCTGTGGGAGCTTTGAAATACGCAAATCAGAAATAAGCCTGGATTTAAAGAAAAAGATGATGATGAAGAAAATCTACAAGTTTAAAGCTTGTGCTTAATACTTGGCTCAATATTCATGTTTCTTCCTGTGTACCTCACCCTAACAAGCACTTTCTGTTTTATGAGAGTCCCTAGCTGTGAAAGGCCCTCTACTTTTTAGCAGGATGACTAATGATGAGAAAACCACTTAGTGTTTCATCTCCATGTTAGAAAATTAGCATAACTCACTTCTACTCTGTTGAACAGGTATGTTTTACTCCAGACAGAAATACTAAAAAAAAAAAAAAAAAAAAAAAAATCCACATAAATCATGAAGGAAAAGGGGCATCAACTCTTTAATACGTTTCCTAGTATCATCATTTCTATGGCATAAACAAACAGGCAGAGTGCATACATATTGGCTCGAGTCCTGTAATTTGGATGATGAGGGAGATCCTTGTGCCTAGGCAGTGCAAAACTAATTTCAGCACCCTGGCACATAATCCAATGCGATTGCTCTGTCAGTTTTGTATTACAGGGTCACTGGAGCAAGAATTTTTGTGGCTTGTACAGTACCAAGCACTCCAAGACAACATTAAATAGTGATGTCATATTTAGTATAAATAAACCTACTATATAATATGTGGGAAAGTACTTTACCTCTCTGACGTAGAGTCCATGTAAGCAACCTTTTGCAGGATAATGGCTTTCAAAGAGGAAACTTTGTTCATGTTTTAGCACACAGAAATGACTTTTCTTTGTCAGGGACTCACAAGCAGTTGGAAACTTTAAACTGAACTATTTTTTATTCCCATGCATCAAAGAAATGCAACCAGAATTCAACTTTTAACAATTTTGACAAATAGGCTGTTACAATTTGGCTAAAACATGCAACATTTGCAACTCTATTAGTACTAAACTGTTGATCACTTCAGTAAGGAAAAGACATTGCTTTTCCTTGGCTCTTCCAAGGACAGTGTCACCCAGAACTCTGCTGAGAACTCAATTCAGTCTTGCCCAATATAGAACTGGTTTGAAATTTCTAACAAAAGAGAACATTTGAAATATCAAAGTGGTTCCAGTTCAGCTCAGAACAGATCTATTCAACATTATAAAAAAAAACCTTTCAGTAAAAATACTTTCAGAATTATTATAGAAATTCTGTCAGCATGTTTATCTACCAAAACACATGTCTACAAAAATGATGAAATGATGGATGTTCCTGTTACTGCCTCAATAATAAAAGCTCATATTTTTTTCTTTTTTTTTCTTTTTAAGGCTACTCAACAACAAAAACAACAACAAACACCTTTTTCAATAGTATTTTTTCCACTCCAGATGGAGAGTTTAAGCTAGCAATAATAATTGGGCTGACTTCCTTCAGCACCTGTATTTTCTGAGGTCTGTAAAACAAGCACCAGTTCAGCTTCACATACGATGTTTAAGGCAGTCTCAATCAGTGTGAAGGTGGGACCATAGTATTTTGATTTTTCTTTACATTTATTTCATGTACTTAACATTATCAGGGTAAAGCATCCCCCAATGCTTTACTGGGGATATGCAGCACCAGGCAACCAGTAGCATTGGGCACTGTGATGGCGCATCTATGCATGGTACCAGTCTGTAGGACTGGTGTGTTGCTGAAGTAACTCACTTATACGTTCAGGATACACTATGAATTACCAAAAGACTTGGGAGCTTCAGCTTGCATCTCTTTCTTAGCTTTACTTTACCCAGAATGACCCCGGAAAAATACAAGATGTCCTTTATTTTGAGATGTCTTTCCATGCTACTGTTTAGATCTATCATGCTTTCAGTAAAAGTAGGTGACATAAGATAGTGTCCTTCTTCCTCACTAGAATGAATGACAATATTCACGTAAGACCAAAGTGCACATGGCATGAGATTTAAATGATCCAGAATGAATGCACCCAAAGATAAATGACAGCGCTCGTGGTTCTGCAGTGCACAGGTTGCCCCGTTATCACTGCAGCTACACCATTCTCGTCTTCAAGGTTGGCACGTACTGGGGCAGCTTGTTGGACCAAGCCCTCTATCAGCTCCTTCCCAGAATGTTACCCAAACTACGCTTGACACCGCACCGTCCTGCTTTGGCACCTATTGTAAGTCACACTGGAGGACCCAGCTAAGTCAGGGGAATTTATTTTACCTGAGAAGCAGTGCACATGAATAAGCTGGCTGAGGTACCCAGGTATGCACATGTTTAACCAAACCACACAGAAAAAATGGGTATTTACAGAAATGCCTTCCCTTATTACAGAAATACAGTCACCTATGGAGTGAACAATCACGAGTAACAGAGAGTTATCTGCCAGCATGCTACACCATGGTTTAATATGTGAAGTACAGTGCAGAGCGCGCAATTGCAAGGAGGAAAATTACCTATGCAATAGAGCTCCGGGATTTGCAGCAATTGCAGCCAGCCCAGATAGCACTTACATCTCAGGTGGAATGAGGCAATCATTACAGCGTCCTTTGTCTCCACGCAGCGACACCAGTTCAATCAGGCGTCGGTGGCAAGCACATTTCCTACCGAACTGCCCTCTCCAGCTCCCGTGGCCTCATCCTGTTTTTTCCCTCGCGGTCTTTCATTCATGCACTGACCTGACACCTTTGCTCTGCAAGCGCTGCTGAGACGGCAGCTCCCAGCACCCCTCGAGGAAGAGGCAATGCAGTGCTCAGCAACCTCGGTATAGGCAAGAAGTTGCACCAGGAAGGTTTTCTGGGAAAGCCCAGTGCACATCCTCACACCTGCTGCTTCACGCCTGGCCCAGGCACAAGCACGACTTTGGCGCTGCTGGCCATGCGAAAGCAGCACCCATATCAATATTGTAATGAGAGTCAAATCCCATGTAATTTACACATTAAAAGGAGAGAGCAATGCATGAAAAAATCAGTTTGTCTAATGAAAAAATCAGTTTGTCTAATGAAATTAAAGTCTCTAATCAAATATTGGCAGGAAAGATATTTAGAAACTCTCCTAATGTCATCCAGCTAATTCTCTCCTATTCCAGCTAGAAGAGAAAGCAGTTGACTGTTTTATTCTTGCTGAACCTCCCCCCTTCAAATCACCAGAAAGACCCTGTGCTGAAGAGCATAATTAGGGCAGACTGGGGTAAATTTAGCTGTCAGCTATACTAGTAAGGTACAGGTAATTCTTTTCACTGCGGATGTTGCATGAGTATGGCCTAAGCTCCAGGTAGGTGATGCACCTTCTGGAGAGGCTTTCCCAGAAACCGACTCCTGTTTGAAAACATTTTTCTCCCGCAATAAGTAAAGCCACAGCAAAAGAAATGCTGCTATGGAGTTCTTGCTGACTCCATTTTATCTTTCTAATTTTTCTGAGTTACCTGATGTTGACAACTGGCTAAACGCTTCTCAGCCTTTACTAGGTCAACTTGCACTTTTGGCTTCCAATATTCTTCCTCCAGATAACTTTTAAGGAGCAAGTCAATTAAAGTTTTAGTCCATAAAAATCCTTTTCAAATAAGTCAAGCACTCCAAAGAAAACAAAGGGAAAAAAAAATACAGCTGGAACTATTGTATCCTGTGGAGGATCCCGTCACCTATCAACCTCTATATCCCTCCTTCGGCCTTGCCCCATCTGCCTCCCTTGTTTTTATCTTCTCCTCCAGCTTTCTGCCACGCTCCTTGGTGATGTCTACCTCTTCTCTCTTCAGCAGATTCCCAGCCAAAAGCCCCCACAGGCCACCGCTTTGTCCTGCTGTCCCACGCCATGCCTTTGTCATGGTACATCTTGCACTGTCCTTCCTCTCCATTCCCCAAACGTTCTGCGCTTCTGTCCTTCATCTCACTGGTTCCTTCTTTACATGTTCCCTCGATTTCAGGATTGAAATAGGAGGGAACTGCAAATACCATGACAGGCAGGACACATGTTCTAGTCTCAGTTCGGACAAGAGCCTCATGCAGCACTTTGGCAACACAGCTTTTAAAAAAAAAAAAAAAAAAAAATGTAAAAACTAAAAAGCTGAATGCTTCGCCCTTGTCTTCTGGGTACAAGCTGTTCCCTGAAGGAGAAATTCCTCTTCTTATGTAACACACGCTTCTCTCCATTTGATATCCACGGCTACTTTTGTTTTCATCATGACATTTGAAATATCTGTAACACGCAACAAAGTCCCAAGGCTGGTATAGGTTTGTTTTATTAACAAGAGCTGATATAAGGCTTTGCTCAGATAACCGACTGCCTGGTACTCCAATTTCTCTAATCCTCGAAGGAAGAAAACTTAAGCATATGAGAAGCTAGTCCAATGAGAATACAGGGCAATATTGTCCACCCGTATCCGGGAATCCATGAATTCACCGCACGAGGCCACGCAGGAGCAGGGTGCAGAAAACCCAGCAGGAGCTGTTACCCGCATGGATTTTCCTTCTTAAAAAATCAAAGCAAGGAAGAATTGAGGGCAAGGAGGGGGCAAACAGGAAGAGCATCGCACTTGTATAAATTAGTCACTGAATCCAGGTGTCAAAAGGTGATGCCCAAAGACCACATAGCACAGGTTTTACATCACCAAAAATCTCACAGTTATGCTTTTTTTTCCTCTTGCTGCTGCACTACAGCTTTTAAAAACATTCCAAATCTATTGTACCAATTGCAAAGGAAATTGGGAAAGGAGGTGCTGGAAGAGGACAAACAAAAAAATAAAGTAAGGATTACCACTGACAATCATAAACAGCACCATCTTTTTGAGCAATAGTTTATTAGCATGCCGCAGTTTTGATGAGGGCCTTTTATTGTTTTTTGTGGTAACTCTGTATTTTAAGTATCTTATCATTATGAATTCATTTAGTATTGATTGCAGTGGCTCTGATCATAAAGAATTAATTTGGCGTGCCATGAATGTCATATGCATTCATATAAAAAATTTGCTTTAATTCGAGATTAATTAATATGGCTACATATTGCTTTTGTAATATCACCATCTTCATATATCTCATTTTTTCCAGTAGCTTGGAAGCCCGTTCATGCAGTATCTATACCAGAGCTTCTTCGTTTTTATGTAAGTTTTTCAAAGAGTAACAAAAAGTTGGCTATATTTTATTCTTTTGGATTTCTTCATGCTTTTGGGATTAGCCCTCGAAATACTGCCACGGCATCTAAGAGTCCGTACAGTTGTTGTAACAACTGGACCAAGCAGGCTTTCCCACCTATTTGACAACCCTGAAACAAAGGTAATTCAAAGCTTGCCTGGCTTGAATTTCGTCCTCTCCACCAGAGAGACGTCCGTCTCGAGCGAGAGGTGGCAAAGGCAGGAGGGATTACCTGCGCTTTCAGACCCTCTGTCGACACGCCAAAGCCTTCGCCCCGTGGGTGTCCGACTTGCTGGATTCCCAGGTAGTTACATCAAGCAGCAAACGCACGCGCGCGCGCCTGGGATCTGTGCAGCGCGTAAGCCGATCCCCTTGGCGAGGGACGCGCGGGCGCCTTCGCCCTTACAACCCAACAAGGAGATCGCCGCAAAGGTAAGAGGCTGTTCTTTATTTGTGCTATGGGAAGCAATAATGGAGATTTACAGCTCTTCAATACGGCAAAGGATTTCCCAGAAT
This sequence comes from Rhea pennata, assembly GCF_028389875.1. Lineage (NCBI taxonomy): Eukaryota > Metazoa > Chordata > Aves > Rheiformes > Rheidae > Rhea > Rhea pennata. Next base: position 4,814,666 of record NC_084668.1, on the reverse strand, counting down.
GCTGACTAACTGAACCACTCTGTAGTTTATTGATGTATCAACGTACTGAAAACACAGGTTTATTAATAAATAGCTTCACTGAAGTGTAAGATGCAAAGGGAGCCAGAAGGACACATTTTTTTTACAAAAAACAAGGGAGCAAGGGGGAAAAAAAACAAGGGACGCGTGGAAAAAATATATTACTGTATGGGACAGAAGAAATACGATCAGGAGATTAACTTTGGGGATCGAGAGAGAAATTTAAGTGCCTAGGGAAAACACTGAGGAGCGCAGAGAGATCTACGGGAGGTCTGCGCCCACAGAACGTTTTGCCTCCTGTTTCTGATTTGCATAGCTTTAACCATCCTGCCATTTAATTAATTTCTTTTGTAAAGAATGTCACAGATGTAAAAATCTACTCTTAAAAAAAAAAAAACACAATCCCAAACCCTGGTGCATAAGTGTCAGGGTCAGAATGAACTGCAAAAATGCAAAAAGCATTGACAGGAAGCAAAACCAGAGCAGCCAATGGGGACAAACTTCACTCTACGACCACCACATGCATGTCTCGATTAGGCGACCACTGGCAGTTTTGCTGGTCGACCTCCTTTTCCTCTTGTCTCAGTGCAGGTTGCCAAGGTTTGCCATTCCCATGGGGCAAAGCAATAGGAACGGCAGGGAAAACCACAGCAGTCACCACAGTGGGTTATACCTAGGGATGCACGACTTAATTTGGGCACAAATGTGCAAATAAAAATGCTGCTAAAGAAGCAAGAGGTACTAAAGGTTTTGCTCCATGTACAGCAATATGATGTTTTATTTCACTAGACCTGGCTCGTGCATGAAGAAGAGAAACACAGTTGGATACATGCCTTATCCAGCGCTAAGGAAGTGCATTTGTTCTCAGTGCTGTTGTCAGAAATATCATGAAATTCCATATCTGAAGTCGGGAACTAATGATTCTCTCTCCTTAATGTGCCACCGTGACTCTGCACCCTATCTTTTCCCACCATTTGAGGATGCCCAAGGATGTCATTATAACTTCGTGTATCAATATTAAACCTTTGCAAACAGTTGACTAAATGAGCAGCTCTCTTTGTTTCTGAAAATACTGCACTTTTTTTTTTTTTTTTTTTTTTTTTTTTTTTTTTTTTTACTTCGTTTATCAGTAACTAGGTGTAGTCAATTGCTCTCCGGTATTGATCCCAATATCTATAGCAGTCACAGAGTACCTTCGCTCAAGGTCATTTTAAGGCCGAGTTATGATCAATATGAATTGACTGTCTGCAAATAAATTTAAGTAGCTGACATAACTGGAAGGAGTACCTATTTAAAATTAAGGTGGACCACACGCTCTCACGTTAGAAAGGGTCCTGGGCTGCACAAGCACGGAGGAGGCACCCCTAGTCTGAACACAGGTAACCTGCTCAGCAGCTTTTCCTGTGCTTAGAGCTGTCTAACTAACCCTGCAAGTATTTACACATGGGAGTAAAAAAGGAAAAAGTCTTCAATCATGTCTGTAACATACTGAATCGCTTGGGATGAGACCATTGCTTTTAATGTAAATAGTTTAATATTAAAAGGAAGATAGAGGGTGTATGCAGGATGTTCCTACATTCCACTTCTCGCAGGGTATGGGGGGACTCTATGGACTCTACACGATGCAGGCCAAGGTTGTCCAGCTTTGATACCTCAGACTAGTTCTTCAATCCTTTTTTAGGATAACCACATAACCTGCTTTTCTGAAGCAATGGGTTCCCATTTGTTTTAATGCCTATTTGTAGGCAGCCATATTAAAGTACCTCACGTTGAAGCCAACAGTCTAAAATTTGACTAAAAAAAATTTTTTTTTAAAGTGTCAGTTGACTTTTACATTCTTCTTTGGGAATTTCGGAGGAGAACTACCTGAGGATTGTTCAGTCTCTGAAAAAAAATAATGAGGATAGTGGAACAGAAATAGGTGTATTGGATTGCTTCCGCGGGAAGAGAAGCCGCGAGCGGAAGGGAGCAGCGCGGCTCTGGCAGACGACGCGCCTGTGATCAGTCCGCCGACCACAGGATGTCACTGCTGCCTGCCCAAATGTGGCACGCAAAGCACTTCTCTGACTGTAAAAATTGTGGCAGTAGGAAGCAGTTTTGCTGGAAACATTCCACATAGTTAGGCAATTTCTAATTTCAGAAAAATAGGCTCATAAAGCTCAAGAAGGCAATACCCAACTTCAGGAGTAATTAGTTTCATTTGTTTGCTTCAGCTTTAGCTGAATGAGAAACACTAATAAAGATTGAGTTTGGGGGTCGCAAGTAGTTCCAGAAAGTTGCAGCCATTGTGCTTTTAAAAAGGATATCTTCAATAAAAGGTATTACTTTTCTGGTACCGTTCAACCAAAGAAAAACAAACTCTCAACATGGAAAATTTTCCTTTCCTTTCTGTAAGCAAATACTCGCAGGAAAAGTATATTAATTTATCTTGTCTAAGAGATACCACCACTGCTCCTGACCATTGCAACCCACTCCTCAGCGTAAGCCCCCACTGAATTAGAGATAACCTGACCAATACCCAAGAAAGATCTGGTCCACATGTGAAAAAAATCTGAAATTATTTTCTGTATTTAGAGTCTAAATTATTATTGTTATTAATTGAAGCCAGTCATTTTGGTTCTTCACATTAGCACAGCAGCTCTGCGGGTGGGATTTATGTGACCAAATGCAGATGTCTATCTTGCAAGCATCTGAGCTAGGCTCATCTCCCATGCAGTATAGGAAAAGAGATGCCATTAATGTGGGATTAACCTCATCCTAAAGCAGATACAGCAACAGGCCAGATGAATTGCACATTAAAGGACTTGTTTCTCCCCACTCCTTTAAAGGAAGTCCAGAAGGACTAGCTCAGATCTAGACATCTAAAGTCAGGTGAGCTCACTCTTATTCCCTCTCTGAGCTTAAAGAAAGCTCTTAAGAAAAATAGGATGTCCCAGATACTTAGAGTATGAAAACCAGCACAGCTCCTCTTAAGACTAGAACTCTGTGCTAATTTATATCTTTAAAAGCACGGCCTTCAGATTAAATACTCTAGAAAGGGGCTAGGGCTAATAGCATGAGGCTCACAAAACAGCTGAGCCCTAGTTAACCGCTTCTGCCTAAGGTGTTGCTCCGTTAGCTCCTACTCGCAGCTGCAAGCTTCTAACCCTCCTTGCTGGGTTACGTTCTTCATGGCTTAGCATGCTGAACCAGACCACCAAGGGGTTGGACAAGCACCAGAGCTCATGCAGGAATGAGCACGGGAATGAGCTGCCAAAGAAGCAGGGCAACAAGACCAACTTTTTTGGTAGTAGTGAACCATCAGACATCTTAAAAAACTATGATGATATAGAGCAGCCTGCATGCCGGGTAGAGGTCCTGTCTAAGTTAGGCAATATCCCTTTTCAAGATTCCCTATTGGCTAAGTCCTGTCACACTCTAGCATTCAAACTCCTTTTTGAGACTTTAGGGCTTTCATAAATTTAAGACCCAGCTGCACTTCAGGCTTCACTTATATCTCATGCTGGGTTTTCTGCTCAGTGAAAGTGATATTGTTATCTGAGAGATTCCCTTCTCACAGGGTAATTCTTTGAGCACAACACATATTCAATGCACACATAGCGTCTCCTTCTTCCTCTTCCCATTTTGATTCCATACATATAAGAACTTTTTTAGTCTATCTTCAGAGGTACATTAGTGTTACTCAGCTAGTACCCAGCAACTATGCCTCTGCTTTTGGAACGGAGACAGTAGCACCCATTTTTCAGGGCATCAAAGCAAACTGCGTGCTCCAGCTCAAACACTGGAAGCACAGTATTTACGTGGACAATGTCCATATGTTTGGTATCATGACCAACGATAGCATTCAAAATAGTCTGTACAAAGGAAGTATTAGTGTAAGGTTGCTATGTAGTCACACCAAAAAGTGTGACCTACCAGGCCTTCTGAGAGAAGTCTTTCATCTTTAACTATCTGTGATATTAGAAGACTTTTCTAATAAAAAGATACATCATCTATTAGCTTATATATATAACCCAAATGACATCCTCACGAAGTGTAGCAGTCTTGGGGCCCAAACCATTCAAGAAACAATTACAAAAATCAATAACACATGCTGTGGTGATTACATTTGATTAGAGACAGCATGGGAAAAAAAAGAAAAAAAAAAAGAGGAAGAACCAGCAATATTCGTCCCCCAGCCCTAAAACGATAACTCTTCAGTGTGAAGGTTCTGGCGTGTAAAAAGCTTTCCTCCAAACACATGAAGGAAATCAGTCTGATCTATTGGTAGTGATGAACACAAATCAAAACCCTGACCACTAAATTTAAGGAAAGAGTGGAGCTGTAGCCAGACTGAGAGATGACACCTTTTATTTTATTCTTGGGCCAAAACCTTTGACACACATCCTTTGACGATTTGAATGCAGAACCGAGTTTTGTGGTTTCAGCCCATCCCTCATCACTGACTTATCTTTTTATTTTACACACACACAACAAAAAACCCTTGGATTTCAGATCATCTACTGATGATTGACTATTTTTGTAGGTATTCGTACTGAAGTTGACAAATGGCTTAATATAGTGAATAGAACTCAGTAGACTATCATGACTTCTCCGTAGAGTAAGTCATAATGTTATCAGTATGTTTGGGATCCAATACGGCCTAGATAGCCCAACCTAGTCAAGGCTCATCTGCTTTAGTGTTAAATATATATACATTTTAATATCCTGCAATAAAAACTTACAGCCTAGATAGCCAAGATAGTAAACCAGGAAAATGGGGGATAGATAGAAATGGAAAGGGGGGAGTGTGGGAGTGGACCCTTTTACCCCCATGAAGAAACTGAGGCTCAAAGGCTACTGCATCTAACCAGGGTAAGCCTATGGACTTGCATGGACTTTGGTCAGGTCTAGTGAGAGTACGTAATTTGATCAACGTTTTACAATGAAGCATTTACGTCTGCATGTGGGTTTGCTCCACTTTGCTTCAGAGAGGTGGCCCCCACTCTGCACACACCAGCTCATAGCCGAATACCTCCCCAAACTGTCGCCAAGACCAGGAGTCAGCTCCAGACAGGCACAGGGAAGTGGATGGACCCACGCCTGATGCAGCCCTGGTCCAAGCCGGCAGGAGCCAAGGCTCCTGCCGTGGCCCACAGGACTGTACAAAGACAGGATGGCCATGGTACACTGCTGAGAAACTGAGTACAAGGTTTTACTTCTCAGTCTGAAGTCTTAACAGATGAATTGTGCTGTCTCTCCTAAAATGTATCTTTTAAAGATAAAAATTAAGCAGCTTGTTATGCAGTCGCTATTTAAGCAAACCCCTCCTGCTCAAATATTTAAAGGAGTCCTTTGGTTTATTTCTACTGTCTCCCGTGGGCTATTTGCTTGACTCAAGACTGCCAGATTTGGTCCCATGGAACTTGATCTAAATAAACTGCAGGAAGTGAATGGGGGGGGGAAATGTCTTGTGTTGTTCTCCTATTGCTCAAATTGCTTGAACTGCATTCAGGTAGTCTGACCCCTGTAAACATCTGTTAATACCCAGAGAGCTTGCATTCTTACAGTCTGCGAAATACAAATGCGATATTAAAAGCATAAAGGTTCCCTTCCTTTTCAAGGCAAGTTTCCACCTTAAATAAATTAAATTGTGTTGCAGCAGTAGCTAAGGTGGTCAATGCAATTAAATTCAAAACCTGAATGTATTGAACTTTCTGCAATTATACATGGGTCATCTCTGGACAATATGTTGGCCATCTGGTAGCATCTGTGCTGTTCCCACTAATAGAGTTCCTGCTGTGGCTCCGGGCCATGACAGGCAGCACTAAGCAGGTCACATGTTGTGTCTTTCAGCCATATTTAGGTCACAGTTTTGGGGGATGCAGGAATAATCTCATCGCACAAAGGCAAAGAAAATGAATAACCCCTCTCAGGTATTTTGAGCGTGTAAAAAGTTAAAGGAATGCTTGTCATGATTTTATCTGCTCCTTGGCCCTAGCGGTAAGAGCAAAGGGCTGAAGTCATGACAACTATTGCATTTAAAACTTGTATTTCAAACAACAGTGGTTCTCGTAAAACTAACCCAGATATCTCAACTCTTTAATGAGTCTCTCTCATAAACATATGAACAGTTTACTGGCCTGCAAGAACAAGGTACTGAAAACAACATCCCCATTGCGCTCTCTTTGGAGAAATATGTAACGATTCCTTTTAGTGCTCTATTTTGGCCATGAAGAGATGGTCCTGAATAATTCCAATTAGAGCCTGAGGTCCAAGAGCAGCTCTCTGAACTCCAGGCAGGCCTGAAGGGGCCAAGGGAGGAGGAACAGGGAGAAACACAAGTGGTTTTGCAGTAAATCTGCTAAAACTGGACTGCTTTCCTGGCCTGTATACAGCCACAAGCCATTTTAGAAGGTAGACTAATGAAAAATTAGCCTGGTTGTCTGAAACAGTGTCGCTTTTCAAATAAGGACAAAGACTACCTAAAGTTTCTGTATTATACCTATACGACTTAAAGCCATTAGGAGATACATGCACAAGTTCATATGCACCGAAGATACAGTATTTCAAAATAATGTAATACTGATGTATTTGCTGCAAAATTAATTTAATATGGATTTAAAAAACAATGTGCTCTGTCTCTTGACCAACATAAGCAATTTCAGTTTGACATCAATTAGTGAGTAGCTTTTACTCTTATAGACATATTTATAATGGAAAGGAGTGCATTTAGGCTTTAAGGTCCTGCCAACTAATCAATTTGATGAACTAATTGATAATAAATGTTAATTGACAACTAACAGCAGTCAATTAATTGCATTTCAAATGCAGCTCCAGGAAGCTGAGTTGAACATTATTCTACCTCAAGCTACTCAAATAATAGCTCAGCAATGACTTTGCAACAGGCTTCAAAGGTCAAAATGGGCTACTTTCCTATTTGTCATAAGATCTGGGAACATGTGTTCATAAAAAGCAGTGACCTGTGCACATGCCTGGTTTGCACTGTAATTCCGATGTGACGGCTGCTCACAACGCTGCTCAACACCCCATCCATAAAGCTGCACCGTGCCGCAGCTGTATCAGCGCTTTTTCTACAAAACCCTCAGTTCAGGCTAAATTTCTCTTGGGGTGACACATGGGACTCAGGTCCTCCACCCAGAAGGGACATTTCTTTGGCTAAAGCTGATACTAAATTTGTATGTGTGAGTGCGTGCGTGTGAGCAGGATGAAGAGAAAGGGTTCCTTTTCTTTGACTGGGTTTCATCTCCTTGAAACATTTTGTGCAGCTTCCAGTTTTTCTTTTCAATTGATCTCTTTGAAGCCTTTTAGCAGCAATGAAGACAGTCCACTAATTAGAAAACACTGTCTGTACAGGTAGGATGCTTTCTGATGCTTTCAACCTAAACTCATTTTAGGAAACTGCAAACTCGAATAAGAAAAAGAACATTTCCTGGTTTTGTTTAAATCTTCCTCAGGGCTTGCAGCCACAGAGCTAGACAAGCCACATATATGAACATACACAGAAGAAATTCTGGGATTCACACAGTATGCATATTCAAAATATTTAATATTTTCCTATGCTTGCTTTCTAGCACAGACTTTGCTTCCACCTTGCCTCTTGCCATCTGCGCAGCTGTGCAACAGTTCTCAGCCTTGCTTTAATTTCCTTCTCTATGCCTCCTTCAAAACATCATCCACTCCCTCACCTTGAGCTGCCATAGCTCAGACAATGTTTTAGAAACCCATCTCTCTGCACATAATATTTTAACTACTTTATTACAAGCCTTCCCTGTTCAAAAGGAGGCTGCTGGAAAAGACAGCCCTGATTAGACTCACAAAGCCCTTAACCTCTGCCTACACCCCTGGACTTTGCCAATTGACTTTTTAAACCCAGACATGGTACAAGTACTTCCCTCGTTGAAGGGATAAGTAGTTGCAATTAAATTGCCCAGAGGCCTTTCAAATCCAAGCCAGAATAAAAGTCAGCAGGATTTCTGCATTTTCCTAGGATAGACCTCCCAAATGCTACAGTGCTCCTCATCTCCTCTGAACTACAGTCTGCAGAACCTGCTCAGGACCAGCCCCATCTCACCGCTAATCCAACAGCCGGGTTAGAACAAAAGGGTCTTTGCCAAGAAACCACAGGTTTTGATGATGGCAGCGCTCTCAGGACTCCTAGCTCTACAAGCTGTAGGTGTTACTCACCTAATTGGTATCTAAAAGAAAGAAATACCCAGCTGAAGAGCCTTAGCTCCACATTAGATAAGAAAGAAGCAGCAGGAATGGGGAAACTGGCAGGAACAACGATCTCAGGTTTGCGGAGCACTGGGCACACAGGAGGTGCACGGTCCTGAATCCTAGCTGTTTAGGGTGCTGCTCCTGGAGCCAGCTATGTCAGCCAGATGCAGGATGCTCCCTTTTTGGTCTTCCAGGCAAGATTGCACTTATTTCCGTGTTCAGATGATGAGCTGTAACGTCTTCCCTCTGGCCTACGGTACCCATGACAAATCGCACACATGCCCCTTCTCCACTGCTGAGATGGTCAGGAACACACCAGGGAGCACCATCGCCCTGGTCCTGGCCCAGCGCCACAGCCCCCAGTCTCAGGGTACAGGCTGGCACCCAGGCAGGATAGCATGGCCAGCTGCTGGATCCCAGGAGGCAAGGCCATCCTCCTGGAAAATCCCAAGCCACATCTATCTGGGTCTCCATAACAGCACCAATTTTGCTGTTTTAAGAAACACTTCCTCATTCAGGCTTGTCTTTCCTGAACACAGAAGAAAAAGCATGACTCCCCACCCCTCCCCCTGGAAGATCACATCTTAAAAAGGAAAAATCTGCACTGCGAAAGGAGTGGAAGAAAGTCTAATCCAGCTTGTGGAGCTCAAAATTTTTCTTAATGAAATGCACGATCCTTCGTACTCCAGAAACGAGCACCGCAGAAACAGAGAAGCCCTACGCTCATCCTACCTTCCTTCCAAACTGAGACCTGCCAATAAATTCCCTTCCCTGAAATTTCCATTCTGTCATGACAGATAAAGTGGCAGGGTCTACCATCTCTAATCGCTGGCCTCAGCCCCGGCTGAATTCCAATACCATGCACAGTTTAGTTATGGACTTTAGGCTGCAATTCATAGCCAACCATGGAAGAGATTTAATTCAGTAGTGGCTGGGGTCACAAGAAGAGGATGCCAAGACTAGCAGACCCTGTAGTAAGATATCCTGAGAAAGGCAGTTACTGGAGGCAGGGAATAAACTGGATGGTTTTGTGGGAGCTTACACGAACACCAAGAGTAGGAGAATCAAAGCCCTCCAGGAAAGTTAAAACATTAGAGAGAAGGAAATGATGAAGGCTGGAGGGGCGGCTGGTAGGGTGGAGAACTGTGCTGTGGTCTGAGAAGGCTTGAAACTCCTCAACAGAAAACAAAACAAAACAAAAATGTCAAAATTGGTGTGTGCTGCAGAGAAAGTGGCAAAGAGTAAAATACTGAAAACTACTGCTGCTAATGTCTCCAAATTCATTAGGCAACTGCTCTTACTATAATACGGAGAAACTCAAACCAAGGGCTGCATGATATTTCTACGATACATTTCAGGAGGGCGATGGAGAGAAGAAGCAAGTGAGAAAACTCAAAGTCCCTTTTGCAATAAAGGTGAGTCTTTAGCAGAGCAGAGAGCCACATCGATAGAAAATTTAAGAGTCAAAACGTGATCCAATAAACGCCCCCCAAATCTTTTTCGGTTTTGTTTTTCCTCCCACGATCACGTGCCCAGCTAGACAAAGGCAGCCAGGAGGGCCGGGGAGGCACCGGCTTCTGGCCTGGAGGTGCAAGAAGGGCGTTTGGCATAAGAGCAATCATCGTAGGTGGCTGCGTAACAATATTATCACTGCTTAAAGGTAGTTGTTCCATGTTCACTTGCTTACACAGAAAGGTTTTCAGTGGAGCTTTCACACATTTACTGTAATGTTGGAAGTCATTTATTTTACACGAGGACACAGGCCTCGCATTAAAAGCTATCACTGCCAGGAGTCCCTGTGCATGTAACTATTTTTATGGACCAAATGTTGTGGGTCACTGTTTTAACACAAGCTTGTTGTACAGTATATTGCTCCGTAAAGTGTCCCTCCACCGCAGGCGTTTAATAGTCCGTCTGATGCTCAGCCCGCCACGACAGCCCCGTGCTCCTTCTTGCTCTGCTTTATTAAAGCCCCGACCGTCAGTGGGGTGCCCATGGGTGGCATGTGGCTTGGGGGGGGGGGGGTTAATAGCACGCCCCGGGAAGCCCCCGGGGCCAGTGCGAAGGGGTGTCTCGTCTCGCCGTCCGGGCTGCGTGGTGGAAGCGTCTGCAATCGACTTTTTTTTTTTCTCTCTCTCTCTCTCTCTCTCTCTTTTAATGCAACGCGGGGGCTGCTGCCCTAGATTCTCCTGGCAAGCGGTCAAAAAAAAAGAAAAAAGAAAAAAGAAAAAAAGGGAAAAAAACCCACCCCACTGCCTCGCCTGGCTTCGGCGGAGTTTGGCGCGCCTGTCCGGGGGCGATGCAGCAAGGGGCAGGCTGTGACGAGCCCCTTCCCCGCTTAAACGCCTGGCAAGCCGCCAGACAAGGGTGCTCTGCTGTTAGGCGAAGACCCTTCAAATCGAAGGGAGAGAGGAGACGAGCAGGAATCCTCTTCACCTTACATCTTCCTTCAGGAGAGACGCTCTGGTGCATGCTCCCCCCCCCCCCTTTTTTTTTTCCTTCCTTTTTTTTTTCCCCGTTCATTCTGTCACTCTCCGGTTCTTTTACAACGGCAACAACAATGATCTTGTCTAAATGATTTCACAGGCTATTATTCAGGCACTCAACTTTTAACATTTCAATTTTGTCATTTTGTTGCCACACAAAAGGTGCACTTCTCCAGGATAATGTTCTGAGAATTATGTCAATGAGCAGTAATGGCTTTTAACATTAACTTGATCATTAACAACCGCATTATCTGGGGCATAATCGGCACCTCCGTCTACTGTGCAATATTACAGTACAGATTATGGAAACCCAGGCCTGGCCGAAGCAAAAATTCCTCAGATTAAGCTGTGATACTCTTTAAATTGATTTTTTTTTCCAAATAATATATTTTCTGTGAATGCTCTTAAATTATTGAAAATTTGGCTTATATCATGCTGTCTGACCTCTAAAAAGGGATGGCAAACATTTTTTAAAGCTGATCTAAGAAAGTCCAGACTGGGGGGTTGAATCAGGTCAACCATAACAGTTTAGTTAAACTAGCGCAAGCTGCAGACATATTCAAAAAGCAAATCTCTTTTGAAAGTTCCCCATATCCAAAGCCTGGCCTATGTTGCATTCTTTACACCAGTTTACTCAATCCATTTTATGAATTGACCAACAGAAGCTATACAGATGTTAACGCTTTTATATTGCTAGACAGAGGCTTGTGGGTTTTAAATTTGTGCTTGCCAAAGAGGCAAAGGTAACATGAGAGTTACTCATTCACTTTCCATATTTTCTAAATAAAATTGCCCTATGATTCACCTCTGTATATCCTTGTTTGTTGGTAACAATTTCCATAGCCCAAGATTTTTTTTTTCTTTCCTTTTTTTTTTTTTTAGTGACCACATGTTTTGCAGCACAACCTTTCCTAGGAGAAAACCAGCAGCATCCACAACTCCTCGGACGTACAGAAGACCAGCACTTTAACCGATGGGTAAGAGTTTATCACCCAAGGTGGGGCAGATCTATGGATTTTAACTGATGCTGATCTACTCCAACCAAGCACCCAGCCCTACTACCTGCACACCTTTAAACTCAGGCAAGGGTCTTGTGCCCACGCATAGACACGTGCCCAAGAAGCGCAGCAACCCCCAACTTCCCTATGTGCACTGCGGTCCCTACGTGGACCGTATCTGTCCACGTGATAAAGACAACTTGCTGCAAAATCACTGGTCATTATGTGCTCTGCTCCTTAACCACTTCATTTGCAGCGCTACCGGTCAGTGCTGCTCCATCACCCAACGGGTTACACCAGCGCTGTGGTTTCTGTGGGCGGTTTCTATGCTATCCAGGCTTACCAAAGGTGAAGAGCAGGGAAATCAAAGAGGGAAAAATATCCTAAAGTCCTTGTGTGACTTCTAGAGCGCTACCAACCACGGGACCTGCATAGAGCCTAGTGCATTATACAGCTCCTGAGCAGATACTTTTTTTAGGATGATCAGGTGTCCTCATGTGGAAAACAGCCCGCTGAAGCGAGCACAGCCTGAAGGCATATACAACCGGCAGACAACGGCTGAGTGCCCACCACGCAGAACAGCTCAGAGCAGCTCCATCCTGCAAGCCACTGCAGCAGTTAGGAGGCGATCGCCAGAAGATCTCTTAACTGCCATTTTCCACTTTCTTTGGCATGGCCCTGGTGCAGAGAAGACAACAGGAAACCATGCCTAACCATCCCAGCGATGGCAAAATGTGCAACCTTGGAGAGGATGGGTGCTTCGTGGATGCAGCGGACTGGTCTAATGCAGTCAGCAGCTGAATAGCAATGAAAATAATCATTTAGCTCTATGAGTAAATAATTTCATTCTAGTAACAGTTACAATCATAACAATAATGAAAACAATCACAGAGACTCAGAGAAGCGTTAGAAAGATGCCGCATTCAATTTACAGAGTTAGTTAAGCTAAGTCTTACATGAAAGAAATATTTTTAATACAATAATTAGATATTTGTTGGGAAATTCTTGTCTTAGCCTTCAACCAATTTTTCTGTGGGTTTCACTGTGGGTTTTTTTTTTTTTTTTTTGATGTTATTGTGTTTCGTAAGGTTCATAAGAAACGTCTCCAAGCATGGGATTGAGGACTCGCTTGGACTGCTGCCGGGCTGCAGAACTACCCGCAGCACGGCAGTGCCCACGCAGGAGGCAGAGGGCCACGGTTGCACAGCAGCATCTCTAAGAGGGCAATAGTTCATTCAGATCTAGGACTCTCAAGGCCTTCATTGGAAATGACAAGTATCAGGCACGTATTGAAATAAAGTTTCTAGCGTTTTAGGATTATTTGGAAAAAAAAATAGTACTTGCAACAAGGCGAATCTCTTTCAGAGCATTATCTACGAGCATTAATAGGCACAAGTGCAGCAGAGAGGAGACACATGGGCGCAGGCAGCCTTTCAGCCCGTGCCAGCATTATCTGGGCTGGGCTGTTCATGTCAGCTCAGAGCTGGCTCAGGTAAAAAAACTATATCTTTAAAAGTGCACTTATTTCAAAAACTGGAGCCTTGTTTTGCATGTTTAAAGTGTCACACCTTTGTTGATCGCTTTTTTCCCCAGTAATTCCACTTCCGCAAAGCACAGGATTTCCAGATATTCAAGGATCAGAAGAGCACAACTTGACAAGTAGCAGATGCCCGTTCAGAGGTTTTAAACAACATTCATTCATTTTCCAAATGTAACAGCATGAAACACCTACAACTTATCAGTAGCAAACCCAGACACAAAGCCTGTAAAAATGAACTAGCCTACTGTATTCACTGTTTCAACCAATTTTACTCAAGGAACATTCAGAAGAAATGAGAAGGAAAACTGAAGAGGCTTCACACAAGCTGTTTCTGTTTAAGGACAGAAGTTTTAGCTCAAATACAGCATAATGGTGATGTCATTGAACACAGCAAAAGCTGCAGGCAAACAGAACGTTTTCATTGTAATACCACTACTGTAGGCATCTTTGAAACACTATAGCATGTTCAGACTATAATTATAACTGTTTGTTGTTTCTGTGGTTTCAAAGATAATAGAAGTTGTCCATAAAATTTACACAATGCTGATGCGCTGCATACAAAATATAGACTCGGTGTCACAAGCAAAATATTCCTGCTGAAAAACCTGCAGACCATCAGGTTATGACTCCACATTGTTACGATCAGCAATTAAAAATAGAGCACTAGAGATGCAACTCTCAATCCTTAGACCTACCCAGATAAAGCAAGATGGACTTGCCTGCTCCCAGCTTTCAGTACCCAAAGCGACAGCTGACTCGGAGACCATCTCAGCTTGCACAGCCTCATTTGCATTGCCCAACAAAGGTCCACCACGAAGGGAGAAAAACCATCAACATGGAAGAGGAACAGTAGAAGGAGAAATAATCCCTAACTCTGCCCAGCATGCTTCCCTTCTCTCCTTTCAGCCCACCTAAAGGGGTACCAGCACGTGGTGCCTCCCTCACACAGGTGCTGCAGACCAAGGGGACTCCCTGGAAAGGCAGGGGGAAAGATCACCTACAGCTGTTTGGCAGAAAATGAGAGAGAGGCCCTCACACAGTTAATTGATAGGTTTGCTTATCTTCGCCACCTTGCTGTTGAGCTTCGCTCTCAGAGGTGTAAAGAGAGGCAGATGTGGTATTTGGCAAGCTGTCAAGACATATCTTTCTTTTAAGAAGTAAAGCGCGTATCACCGGCTGCTCGACGCCCAGCCCTTCTGTCCGTAACAACGCTGCCGTCGGCACTGAAGATGCCCTTTTCAAACATGGTCAAGGGGGAAGCAGGTGATTTAGAGGAAAACAATTTTTCCTGTTGCTACCTAAAATGGGATCCTTTCCTTCCCACCCCACCATGAAGGGCTTCCTCCAGCCCTTGCTGGTGACTCCTCATAGACGTATTCTTTCACTAGGAATCAGACCTCACTTTCCACACGGGACTTACCAACCACAGACCATCACCCTGCCACATCCTGGTCCTCACACCTGGGGTCTGGAGGCCATAGCTGTGACATCCATCATCTGCACTGTGCCCCTCTGATGGCAGGACCCCACCCACAGTTTGACCAGCGGTGTCATTTTTATTGTTTCATCCATCACTCCATACTCTTCACTCTGCAGGTAGGCTCTCCATCTAAGTATTACTCAGAGCTTTTGGAGCCTGAGGACAGATCTGAAGCTTTGGAAGTATCATAAAGGTTATTCCCATTGACACCCACTGAAATCTTATTGTCTCTCTAGCTAAATAGTAACGGTCACTTGAGAAGTTAACGGAGAAGCTGCTACCGAGAGGCTCGTGATGCCGGCACCTCCTGTCAGAGAAACATTCAAAGTGAATCCGAAATCAAAGTAGACAAAGCTAAAGTTCTGCTTATGAATGTCCCACCCAGTAACACAATGTTGTCTCCTTTGATTTCAAATTCACTTTGAAAGCCTTGGAGCAGGAGGTGCAGCTCACTTGTGCAAGCGGGAGACGCATAATGGGGATGCCACCGCTCGCATCCCACGTGGCTACTGCTAATAGAGGGAGGATGTTTAACACAAACGACAATAAGGTTCCAGTGCCAATGGGAATAATCTACCCGCATTATCCTGTCGTTCTTATACTTCCCCGCTCGGCGGGATATGGCTTTTCACTGCTGCAGAAATCACCCGGCGCATGTCGTGTGGCGTTCCAGTCGAACTGGAAATTTCTGCACGAGCTGAAGAATTTGGGAAATTTTGAGAAGTGGTTTCCTTCTTGGAAATGACATTGGATTTTTCTGGTTTTAGCAATGTGGGAAATGGATCCAGGGCTCTTAACTTCCACTCCTAATGTATTTCCACTGATCTGCAAGCAGAACAGTCCAGATAATGCTCAATCACAGCAACACAGTTTTACAGCCACTGTACTTGAAAGAGCAGATTATTTTCAGTAATACTGCTAGATGGCAGCTCCCTAAGTTCTCACCAACTCATCTGCCTGTGTTGTACCTCCTTCACACCCTACCTAAGAACAAAAGTTACCCATGCTGCCCTGTGAGCAGTTCCCATCCACATGTACATGGTACAAATGACTCTCTGCAAAGCAAGGGAGAACTAGACCACCAGATGATAGAGGATATTTTTATGAGGACCAAAACTCCCTTAGCAAGCTGAATCTCATACCATCTTTTGAGTTGTGCTACTTCTTTCCTGGTGACACTTCGCTTGGAGCTGGGAAGGGCAAAGCTGGCAGACTGGAAGATTGCCTAATGTGCTGTGACTGACATGTAATCGAATATTCAACCGCCGGTCCTCGTGGCTGCGGCGAAGTGAACATGACACCCTTCAGCCCAGTTGTGATCACGCCTCATTCTGCTGTAAACAGTTTCGTCAAGGTGCAGCGTGGCTTTTTCTGAGCTGGATGTGTGAGGCGGGGGCGCAGGCGCCAGGGTCACCTGCTGCGGGGAGCTTGGCCGAAGACCTCCTCGGAGCTGACCTTTAAAAGCCGCGCTGGCTTGGGACGTGCTGCACGCCTCCTTTTCACAGCCACCATCTCGCTCAGTGACCTGGACAAGCCACCTGTTCAGCATCAGACCACTCTATGTTTCATAGCCTGTTTGGATCTGCGAGTGCTGAGAAAAAGAAAGAAAAGGGAGGAAAAAAAAAAAAAACATTTGGGGGTGAGAAACCCCAAGGGAAAGAACTCAGATGTTCAGGTCAGGCCATGGAAAAGGTATCAATTCTTCTTTCCACTTAGCACAGCCTGCTGCCTGCCCTGGCTCTTTGTCTCTGTCCCTTTCCCGATACAGAAAGCATTTCCCTTTTAAATGACATCTGAGCACTGACATGCTGGAGGCACCCATCCTGCATCGTCTCTGGCAGATGGTGCAGCTGGCCACGATTTTTGGGATTGCTTAAATAAAACTGCAGTGCCATAGCAAGAATTGCAGAGAAAACGCTCAACAGTTTTTAAGATGTTTAAACATCACAAACTGTCTAAGACTTCAGATGGCTATATCATGCCTTTTTTTTTTTTTTTTTTTTTTTTTTTTTTTTTTTTGCTGATGTAACTATCTTAACCAATAATAACAGAAATAATTTTAAATTCCATCACAATTCATTCTTGTTCCTTTCTGGGAAGGCTCCATGCATATCTCACAATATTCCTGTTCTGACCCAACAGCAGACTCTTTCTCCCCACTACAGTAGTAAGAAGTCTGGACAGTCTGGACACAGGTTGAATGCCCGAGGTTGCTGGAGAAATGACCTTCACTCCTGCAAGCATCAGCTCTGAAAAACCCAGACCTACTCTTTTAGTCCACAAAGCAGGTGAAGTTGCTGTATCGCTTTCAGAGTGCAGCAATTTTAGTCCAAGTAGTAATGTGCAAGCAAACACAAAGATCTGTTCTCCTTTTCCCCTACGGTTTAGCTTGCTTTGAGCTAATTAGCTTGATGGCTACTTCCCTGCCCCCTGGAGATGGCTGCATTTAGTGGTATATGTATTTTGGGAAAAAAGCCTTTTAAGTGAAAAGTGTCATTGCCATATCCAGGAGCCATTTAGCTCTTCCCTTCCCTGTGATAAGTCTCCAGCTTTTCTATTAATGATTAAAGTTGTATGTGATATTAGAAAATACTAGCAATCAGGAAAATAAGTTACAGCTGCTGAAATTTGGGGTTTGGAAGTCAAAAAGGGTTTTAATGCCTAGCTTACAAGGACTTCTTTGAAAGTCTGCGCCCTGGTAGATCCCATAAAACATGCAAAAACCTTGTAGCATTGATGAAGAAGTTACCATAAGGCCATTCTCTGTAAATGCCAAGAGACCTCCCCCATTTCCATGATATAGGAGAGCTCCTAAATCCAGTGATATCTGGTTATCTACCTAAAACTTACTGCCCTCAGCCTCACCAAGGAAAGGAGAATTGGCAGGGAGCTAGCGCTCCTCAAAATGAAAGTATCTCCAAAGCCTTCTTTATGTTATCTTGCGTTAGAAAATAGTGGCTATCAGGCCAAATTAGAGCAGCTTGCAAAGATATTCTGTAGCCCCAAAATGAAGTTAACGTGTGAGAAGGTGAGACTAATTGCAGTATAGTTGCCAGCAGGCATATATCTATCAACTGGGCATGGTTATGGGCAGTCTCCAGGCATTTCAGAGTGTGACCCACCACCCAAGGTATCACCCCAGCTTGCTCATCGCGTTGCATTCTCACCATGGTCCTTAAACCAGATGGGAAAGACGCTGGAAAAGGGCAGCTCGCTCCAAAGCTGGTCGCTTGCCTCACCGTGCATCCGATGCCGAAAGCCCTGGCAGCTGGCCGCCTTCCACCGGGGACCAAACGCACCACTTCCACTGCGCTGCTCGTCACCTCGGGCCGCAGATGTCTGCTTTTATTGTTCAGGTCTCCCATATCACTGAGCCACCTGTACAACATATTTAACATACAGCAGTGATTCTGGTGCTGTTTGCACTGAAATAATCTTGGCAGGAAATGGTAGTTAAACCCGCGCATAATTTTTTACACTGTGTGTAATGCGAAATCACCTCTTTGGATAAGTAATATCCACTCGTTACCTTCTTAATGGAATATAGTATTTCTTGTCCCCCAGCAGAAATTGGCTGGGGTTGATATTTCAGATCTAAACATCACAATTCCAGCTCCATATTGCAACTCTCGAAGAAGTGGGAAACCTTCATAAACTCTGGGTTTCAGGTTTGGGATACTTTTGGACCTTTCTCAAATGCTGAGATGATTGAACACAGGCCCACCGTTGAGCTAGGCTTGAATGGCAGCCTCCGATTCAAACACAGATCCAGGAGCTGGATGTGCTTTTTGGATTTAAGCCTACTCCTAGCCGTGTCCATTTGATGCTACCGAGCAGGCTATCACACTAGTTGAAAAAGTACTTGGAGCAATAATTGCTGAGTTTTCTAAGTAAAATTTTCTTCTCCCAAACTTGGAGCGAGGTGGCATCATTCTGAGCATTGCAAGGAAGGAATTTCCTCCTGCTGCTGTTCAAGGAATACAGTACTTTTTTTCCCTCCGTTTGCTTTAAAAATTAGGTTGCTAATGATAATGTTCCTCTCATAGATGATCTTGTAGTTTTTAACGATACCCATAGTTTCTCTCCACATAAATGACTAAATCCTCACAGAAATCTCTCTCTTGATTAGCACTCCTGCTAGTAAAATTTCACATACTAAATCAGTACCAGCTGTAGCAAGAAAGAATGAAAAAGGCAAGTGTAAATGTTCCATATGCCCTACCAAATTGGCATCTGTGTCAGTAACCCTGTGTTTTTTTAAACAATTGTATACATACATTCTCAGAAGTGTTTTGCTCACAGGATTTTGCAAGCAAAATTTCCTCTGTTGGTACATCACTGAAATATCACATCTAAAAAATCCGCAGCAAGTCGTTTTCTCCTTCTCCTTCATTCCGCAAAACCCTTAGGGGCAACTGAATGAGTTACCTGGAGTTTGCTACACCTAGATTTCAACGCCTGCTCTCCACACCCTGACCCGGGAATACCTCTGCCAAGCTGCTGCCCGACGAGAAGCCAAAGCTACTGGGGCACCAGTATTATTTCCTAAGCAAATTTGGAAACGGAGGTCCAAGTTCCCAACCAGATATCATGGAGTGCTGCGTTGGAAGTGCTGGTAGCAGCCCGTGTCTCCAGTCTCGCCCGACTCCTGACCGATGATGCCGGAGGAGGCGTTTTCCAGAGACAGCCCAGAGGCAAATCGGAGCAGGCTGGGACTCAGCTTCCAAACCCAAAATCCCTCTTGGGGAAAAAAGGTAGCGATAGTTACAGCTCCTTGGAGCACCCTTGTGCCGCCGGACACCACCTGCCCCATCTGTTTGCCACCTAACGGGAGGAAGCCGAGAGTACGACACGGCATGCACACGCAAAGTAATCTAGAAGTAACCACCTACATCCTCAACGAAAACACTTGAGAGAGACTTTACGTTTTTCTCGTGACTGGGATTTGATGGGACGTGGACTTTCGAGGTCGTGCAAACATCAGGCAGCCCAGCAAGGGCCAACCTGCCCCGGCGAGGAGGCGGTCTACAGTCAGCGGGGAAGCGTCGCGAAGCGGCTAAAAGCACGAGTCGGAAGGCGTTTCTGGGAATAAGAAACTACTTCTCTCATTTCCAAGAGTCAGAAAGCCCCTCTCGGCTCACACTCCCGGCCGTGACAAAGCGGTGACACTTGTTATGCTGTTTCCAGCGCAATACGGAGCGTAAATTTGCACATCATGTCATGCCTGTCCGTGGTAATCAGAAGCCATTATTTCCAAAAGCTCAAAATTCCCTCCTGGACTCTGGTATGCCAAGTCCCAGCTCACAGCGATTTCTCTCTCTCTCTCTCTTTTTAAAATTTATTAAATTTTTTTTATGGTTGATTTATAATTGCTGCAAACAGACGTTTATAATGGAAATGCTGACAAAACCATAACCACAGTGTTGCATGAACACAGCCATTGCTGCCTCTAACCCTAAGCTAAGGCTTGTATCAAGTATCAGCAAAAGCCCGGGATACGGGGAGAGCAGTAGACAGGGCAGAGACCGAGCAGCGGAGTCAAGACTCCTGGAATAAAATCCTTCCCTCAGCGAAATCAAAGGGATTTTATCCCTGGTGTCTAGTCTCAGTTCTGCCAGACATTTGCAGCGTAATTTGGACAAAATTATTCCTCTGCAAAACGGACAGGAAAATATGCTCTGTAGTTACCTTACAAGTGTTGCAGCACGATTAGCAAATCAGGCTATTAAAGGAAGCCGAAGAAGGCTAAGGGTAAATACAAATGCTAACTGCAAACTATTTACAAATAAAACAGGCAAATATTATGCTAGGCATCTTCCGTGTGCGGAAGGTGGTAGGGTCTTTACATCACTCCCTGCAAGGATTTACACAGAGCCGTAACATAGCATCTCCCTACCATACCCTCATTATTTGGGTCCTGCCTCATGTTTGTGATTTTCAATTCTATCCCTGGCTTAGGTCTCATCCCTGCCATTTTTTTTTATGTGGGTTCTGTATGCAATAATATACATACATTAAATGGTGTTGAAACCGTCAACCCAAGTTACTATTTTTAGCGGAGTGCAGAGGATGGGACAGAGACATAAGTGACAATTAAAGAAAATATATTCAGAGCTGTCATCAGCAAATATTTCCCTCTCTTGCCAGGAATCATGCGTGTGGAATGGCCTCCTAGGCAGTTTTTACGGGGTCATTGCAAAAAAACAACTAAACGACACCGCAAGGAGGCCGGACTGCGAGAAGCGTCCTGATTACCAAGTTGTGAGAAAACTCTTATTTGCTCCCTCCAATTGCTGATCAGCCGCTTTGCTTCTGTACTACCCCTGCGCAGAGCCGGCAGATGTATATAATTTACAGAGCTTTCCTCATCAAGGGGATTAGGCAGCCCTCTTTCAATATGTATAAGAAGTACAAATACACACTTACCCACCACGTTTTACGCCTGCCTGCAACAAACAGCTGAACAGATTGTGATGAAATTCAGACACTGACAATCTGACAAAAAAATTCCTTTTTGCCTTAAAAAAATCTGGCTTCCAGAAGTTTTGCAAATCTAAATATTTTATTTGAATACTGTGAGGGCCCCAATCTTACGGAAAGCCTCTGGAAGAGAACATGTAAGGGGAGGGTGGGGGGAAAGAAAGGAAAAAATACACTCACATACAAAACACATGGATTGGGTCCAGCTTGAGAATTTGCGCAGTGACCTGGGTCCGTTTTCCCTCCCCGGCTTGCGCGACTTAGCTACACTCCTCTAATAAGCCCACCAGTGTTTCGACGGTGGTTTTACAGCAGTTTCAGTGTCAAATTGCCCTTTCCTCAGCAGGGATTGCTAAGCCTTTCTGTATTATACTTCCAAGACTCTCGTGAGCTGGAGTTGGGAGATATAATATTTTCTTTGAAGTTTGCATTTCACAACACGCTGGGATGCAAACAAGCTCCAGTTTCTCAGTAGTCAAACAATTCTGGCACACAGGGACCAGGACTAAATATTGTACCAAATTTTCTAATTACGCCTTTGTGATACTTACCACACGATGTTAGGTGAAAGCAGATTCCAATCAATATAAACCCCCTTGTCTAAACAGGACATCTGGGCTTTGAAATATTCTGTTTGTTGTCTCAAAATTAGCCTGTAGCAAGCCACAATAACAATATAATATCTTAGTTACGGAAGACTTTGGAGTATTTCTGATAAACTTATCATAAACAGATGAGTGCTTTTTTTCTCTTACAGTGTTAAGGTGATGTAAAATGTGAAGATAAAAGTCAGCTGTATGCATAAAATCATAGCGACTTATGCCAATGAAATCTTATGTTTACAAGTTTAAAAACTCAGAAGTCTGAAAAGGCAAAAATTGGGATTCTTAAAGTAACAGTGACTCAGCCACATGGCACATCCTGGCACATACATTTAGCAAAATAAACTTTAGCATATTCATATACACGTTTCTAGAGCGACGTATTTTTAATGTGGCCAAACTAATGCAACAATGGGAATCTCAACTTTTCTCAACTTTTCTCATTTTATGGCCAGATTCTCGGCTGGCAGGGAGATATTATTTCAACAAAAACCAAAATGATCTACAGCAGCTAAGATGCCGAACCACTTGCTTTTGAGCAGAAGTGCCAGGTTTGGATACACTCACAATGACAAGTCTCTTTTTCTGACTTCAGAATCAATATTCATAGGACAAGATACACAGCTGTGATTAAGAACCCGCTCCTTAACCAGAAGCCTGAGCCTTCCCGCACAAAACACGACGGGAGGCACCTCTTTGCCTTTGTTTTCCCATGTAAAAGAACCGGAAAGAATCCAGCCTCCCTGGAGTAGGTATTTTGCAAGCTTTACAGCATGAGATGTGGCTGGTTGTAGCTCTTCAGACCCAAACTTTGGAAGATGCAGATTTTTACCGACTCTCTTACCCGGAGATTCCCAATAACCTGCACGGGAGGGAAGCCTCTCTCTGCTGGTTTTCAGCACGTAGGCATTTATTTCAACACTGAAGTTGTGTCTATGCTTTTGCGGAGAAAGTCCCCCACGCTGAAAACCTTCTCTATGGATAAGGAGGCAGATCTGGGCTCCCAAAGCAGCTGCTTGCAAAGCTGGCTTATCCCGTTACCCAAGAATTGCCCGAGGTTAAGCGAATCCCTGGATGGCGTAAGGCCAACGGAGGAAGCCTTATGCCATCCCAACCTGGAGATAGGGAGGGCCCCAGCGCCCCGGCTCTGACTCTGGGGTTGGCTGGCCCCAAGATAAGGGGATCTAAAAATGACACAAAGCCCCCCTCGCCCCACCTTAATGTGTCCTTCACTAAATCCAGCTTGGCTGGGTCTGAGGATCAAGGCCCTTATACTCGCTTAACTTAATGCTGCAGGTAGGAACATAGCTCCCTACAGGGCAAAGCTAGCCATCATCCGCTGTTTATTTTTACTCCCTGGTGCCCAAGGCGCCAGCCAGGGCTACAGCCCCGCTGAGCAAGATGCCTTATAAATATAGACCTTGACCCTGCCTCAACAGCTCACAGCTTCAGGAAAGGCTATGTGAGGAGCAGGCAGTGAGATAACAATTGCATGCAGACTGTTTGGTATATAAAATACACAGATGGTTTGTTACAAAGGATCTTGAACCTCACCCAGTTGGATTTAGGACACACCCTGATCGAATTGGTTAGTTGTCAACAGGCATCATGAAGACACGTGTGGGACTAATCCTCGGATCACCTCTTTGCTCTTTTGCAACCCACAAAAGACCTCCAGGACAGTTTAGCTCTCTGTCCCATTTTAAGTGGCAAATATTGCCATTTTAGAGCTATATACGAAAAAAAATCAAAAATTGACTTCTCATTTGCAATTAGTCATTACTGAAAAACTTCTATGAGCAGGCCAGGTGGGACCCACAGCAGCCAAGCTCATGATGCCACCTTGCATTGGCAAGAGTGGGCCCTACTTTGAGCCTTTCCTCCTTGCCCCCAAATAACAAGCTGGAGACTTCACACCTTCGAGATGTCTAACAAGTTGGATAGAGATTGGCAATGGGCTGCAAAGTTACTTGCAGTGACAGGAAGCAACATAGGGCAATAATTTAATTGCTGTAAGAAATAGTGCTGAAATTCTCTGGTTTGATGCATAATTTAAAAACAAACAGAGAAGCAAAACAAAATTTTGAGAATTGGGAATAAACCTGGCTATCAAGTTCCAGGAAGACATAAAGATAGAAAAACGGGTTATAAGGCAAATTCAGACTTAAGGCTCTGTTATAGGCTGTGCATGTGAGCTCTGCATGGGAGAAGCCATCCCAAGCGGAGATCCCGACACTCACTTGGATGGAGATGAGGAAGCTCCTTCAGTCACCCCTGGCTGCCCGTGGGCTGCGGCTTCTCTTTCTGGTACGGGAAAGCAGCTTCAACAGAGTCCCCAGCGTGTTTCAAGCTGGAAACACAAATTGTGGAGACTTCTCCCGGGAGGGCAGCAGGTCCCACATGGGCACCCAGAGAGCCCGGCCACAGGGTGCAAATAGCCACCCTGGGCCAGTTTCTCAGTGCTGCCCACAGCTCCAAAGGTCTGAAGATCTTCTGAATAATCCTATTTAGGGAGAAAAATTATAACCATGAAGGGTAGGCACGGGGGAAATGGGATCCTTCCTCCAGCCCCCTTTGGACATAGAGAGGGCAACATGGACATAAGAGTAAGTGCCAAAGTTTCCCAAGTACATCTTCAGCCCCTGCGTTTTCAGATGAGAATTTCCAGAGGCAGGAACCAAAAGAATATTATGATTTTCTTTGGGGGATTAATTACTTTTTACTGCTTGTTACCTTTTGTTAGAAGTGTAACACCCTGTAACCTCATTGCATAAGGCAACGGATGTCCATTTGAGTATTTTGAAAGAAAAATGTTAGTTTTTTGCACTCAAGGCTGCAATTATTTTTTGTTTTAAAAAATCATGAGTTTTAAGACATACAGGCACTAAACTGCACTACAAATGATACAAACGGGTGCTGAGTGGCCCAAGAATCAGATGAAGATAAATAGACAAAGAATATCTAAATAAATAATGGCAGTCTTTCCCCCCACTCGCACTTTCTAGAGAAGCCTAGAAATAGGCTTCAAACCCTTACAAATAGTAAAAAAAAAAAAAAAAAAAAAAAGTATTAAGAACACGTTATGAAAAATAACAAAGAATAGCAGCGAAATCAGAAAGTGAGTGGCACTTCAGATGGAGTTTAGCAAATTAAGTCATTGACCTGAAGAGGAGATTAATACCAAACAAGGTGCCCCTTCTTCTGAAGTAATGAATATTCTTCAAACAGCAAGGGAGCACTGACTGCTGTTTGATGCTGATGACATTGAAAATTTAGGAGAACAGAAATTCCATCATTTTTCATTTGTATGCAAATGCGCCTGTTCCAGAAATTAACCCCTGAACCCCGTGTCAGTTTTCATCTGGAGGAATCCTCTCCGCCTGCATCGCCAGCCCTGCTGCCGTCCGGGGGTCACCGGGGCTTCCCCCTGCACAACATCGCTGAGCAGGAAAGGCAACAACAACAACAACCACCAACCCAAAAAACAGCGAAGGAAGAAAAAGTAGAACGGGGGAAATTGGCCGAATCACGGCAGGCTTTGTTTGCCCCCCATGAACGGGGCAGCAGAAGGCCCAGCACGCTGTAAAATGTGCATCCCTAAGGCCCGGGGCAGGATTGTAATGCAAGCCGCGGGCACCCCTCTCCAGGCGGAGCAGCTGATCCTTCCAGCGCCGCGTTAGGGTGAATCCCGGGACAATACACAAACCCGGTTACTCTTCCTTTCAGCGAGGTCTTCAGCCGCTAAAGAAAAAGTTCCTTTGTCGCTTAGCACCTTAGACAAACGCTACTATCTGCATGTGAAGAGGAGAGAGATGATTGAGGTTTTTTAATTGATGTGGATTTAATTATGCTAATTTGGACAGCTGTAAAGCCTTTTCAGCGCGGCTGCATAATGGGACCAGCAAATACAGGTGTCCTTCACTGCGGGTGCTTAATATTTAACCTTAGTGGTTTTGTAAGGAAGGGAAAACGCAAAGTAATGGTTAACTAGCAGAAAGCTCTGTGTCTTGAGGACCTAAAGAGGACACTTTGCTTTGATTCTTCCTATGGGGCCCGCCGAAATCCTCAGGCACTGAGTGACATTCACATGCTTTAGACTGCTGTAAGGAGTGAGGCTAAGGCCAAAGCAGGGGAAAATGGCCCAGTCCTGCCAATGGCTCCCTGATGCCATCAGCATGTCACGTAGGGGATCATCACGCTCAGCTCTGGGCATCTCCAGACAAGGGCGGCATTTAAGATGGCTGGTTAGTCTTCCTTCTGCAGCCCATCTTTGTGATCTTTCTTTGCCTCCAGCCAGCTGTGGAAATAGCCACGTTGAAAACACATCAAGGGATGTTTCTCAGTATGATTTCTTGGTGGTGTGTCCTTCCTAATTTAAGGTTACCATGCCTCTGCCATTCCCAGCTCCAGCTCCCTGCTGTGAGCTGGCTGACACCCATAGGGACCCTCTGGTAAGCCCCTCCGGCAGGGCCTGGGCTTGGCCAGCTCAGCCCCCCCAACCTGACCCCATGGCCCTGTGTCAGATAAACCATTGCTGCTGAAGGGAGTGGTGGAAAGGCATCACTGCACCGAGCTAGGTGTCCCACTCACCATTAAGAGAGCCCTACTGCTTGAGTAGCACTGGAGGAGAATGGTGCCCACCTGCCAACCACTATGTCCATCACAGACACAGTAAAAGCCACCAGATATCACCTGTGGAAACCCTGCTACAGATCTGTGTGGCCTTCATTCAGTGTGCGACTCTTAACAAGTCATTGCAAGTGGGTCAGGTCAGCTCCTCCACCTCAATGTCCCAAATAATCTGCATTTGGATTGCGTGTTCCTACTTGAACTTCTCTTTTTCAAGAAGAGCCCCTAAGCCAGTGAGTACATGCGAAATGTGCACCACACCACAGATGGAGTTGGTTTGTTTAAGGCCAGAGAAGGAAGATTAAAGCCAGGTGTACACATCCATCTGAGGCTTCATTTTGTTTAGGTCTTCTTGAGAGCAGACAGCAATGACACAGATGAGGAGGAAGGTCCCTGTCCCGCACAGAGTGCACACACCACTCAGAGCTGCCCTGTGAATCCATATTCCTTCCACCGCAGTTTGCTGGGATGAGGCAAGGCCATGTGAGATGCCTGGTCATGAGGCAACACAACGCACTGCAGAGCAACTGGAGGCCATGCAAGTCACAAGCTGCATTTCCCCCTTTCTCTCCCTTTTCCTCTCCATCTACAGCTTCACCCTTTGAATTGTGTTGATCTATGTTTTGGCAACAGTTTCTGTCCAGGGAAATGCTAATGCTGGGCACCAAGGGTTTAGCAAAGTGCTGCACTTCAAATTAACAAGCTTCTAAGTCTGCAAATTCAGCTGCCTGGATGCAGTTACTTCTCCCCAAACACAAAGTCACCATGTCCCCCCCAACTCCTCCTCGGAAACAGCCAACTGCAAAGGACTAGTTAGTTATTATATTCATATGCATATACAATAATCACTAGCTGGACAAGCTTGCTGGTGATGGCATTGGTCATACTTCACTTCAGCCTCCTCTCCTGGTCCAAAGCTGGATTCAAAACCTGTGGGCCCACATGGGACCTGTACAACGGCCAAAGGACCAAATGCCAGTTAATCATGATCATATTCTGCCCAGCATCAGCACCTGGAGGCCTGGCCATCAGCTTCCCCCAAGGTCTCCTCAGCTGCTATGGCAGTAGCAGTTTGCTACGGACAGCGAGTTTCAGGCAAGTTCTCCTTCTGGCTGCCTTGAGCATTTTGATGCCATTTTCCTTGACTCACCCTTGATTACAGGGACTGTTCTCCATTACATTTTCAAATAACATGATATCCATAAGAAAGGCTTTGGGGTAGATTTTGTTTTAAATGTTATCCATTCTTACATTTGCCTGATGTAGAAATGTAAGTATTGGTCCTAGAGCCAACCAAATCCTGGTGCTTAGCCCAGCAGTATATCAAATTTCTCTTGCGTATCCAGAATGAAAATGCATGGCCTTTTTAATAGGGACAGCCAATGTACAACATACCAATGTAAGCACTCTGCTCTGTATTTTAACAGATTTCAGGAATTTGTGGGAATTCTCTCTAACACTGGAGAATAAAAGATCTGAAGAAATACTCCTGCAAAAAAAAATACGAATGGGTGCTTTGAAATCTATAAAGTTGCTTTCTTGGACTGAGAGTCCACATTAGGAACCAAATAAAATATTTAAAGGCAAAAATCTTGCAAAGTTTCCTCCTGTGAAAGGGAAAATATGGTCTATTCTATACCAGACCCGACTTTTGCAAGGTCTGTTCAGGAGTTGCCATGAAACAAACATTGCTCAACAAAGAGCTTGACAATTTTTGTGCATTGTAGCAAAAATGTTGCATTTCAATATATTTCAGTGAAAGGTTTGTTTGATTTTTCTTCAGATCCAAGCATCGAGTTTCGTTTCAGACCACATATAAATATAATTTTGCTCTCACATAATGCTTTTCTATCTGCTGTAATTCCATTTACTGCAGTGGTGTTACCTTTCAGTTACTCTGACGGGAACAAGAGCAGAATTATGCCGATAAAAAATCTGGCTTACAGAGAGAAATACAGAAAGAAAGAATACAGAAATAAATACTTCCTGTGCCTTATTGAATGTATTTGTTTGGCCAAATTCTAACAGAGGTATTTATTTCAAAAAATATTGTTTGATCAGCAAGAGTAAACATTGATATATCTTAAACTTTGAGAAGCCGTTTTTACAATTCATCAAATGACACCTAGGATTAAATTTAACTGGTCAAGTAAGAGAAACAAGAATAGTCTCAGGTCATGTAATTACACCCTTCTGATTCCCAACTTTCTTAGAAATCTCTGCCTAAAAATAATTCCAGCGTCCGGATTCCTTGAACAATTGGCTTGTTTTAAAACATATAAAAACTCTTATTCTATCATTAGCCATTTTAAGGTCGCGGTGCTGGCAGGCAGTAACAGTGCTTAGCAGTACTATATACCGCTTCCCGTCTCCAAAGCACTTTACAAACATTAGCTAATTAATCCTCGCAACACCCCTGTGAGGTATGTAGGTAAGTATTGTCATCCAATTAGGTAAGTATTAAGCACTGTTATCCCACCAGATAAGTATTAAAGTCTCCCATTTTACTGGGCATCCTGAGGACAACAGGTTAAGTTACTTACCAGAGGTCACCGGTGGAGTCCGTAGAATAAAACTTGAGAGGTTTCGGGTTCCTTGCTGCCTGTCCAGCCGCCGGGGCAGCATCCAGTGCTGCCTCCCCAACCAACGCCAGCCACCTCCGTGCACATGGAAATTAAGGCCTGCTCCAATGCTCCGAGATATGTAGCAGCGGGGCCAGCGCGGTGGAAAAGACGCACCTGTGAAGCTGAGCCTCCCCTCCCTGAGGTGGGCAAATGAGACGTTATCTAGCAAACGTCTCAGGAACTATATTTTGAGTAAAGATCTTGACATAGGGTCTTCTCCTACATGTGTGCATAGACACACATTTGAGCGTACATCAGGCCTCGCCTGTCAAAAGTTCCTTCCTCCCCTCCTGGTTCACCTTTCTTTGCACTGTCTTCTGAAAATGGGCTCGTATTAACCTCTCACATCCATTCCACAAACATAAACTGGACAGCTGTGGTTTGCACCCTCTTAAAACAGTCCTGTTTGAAGCACCAGCTCAGAAGTTTCCACCTTTGTAGATTAGCTTGAATCCACAAATACACTTGATGGGGAAACTCCACTTCAGAGGATCTAGAAAACAGGACTAGCCTAACACATTTTGGGCTTTGATCTAGTCTCAACAGAGGCCAAGCTGGCACACATCTGCTTTTAATTTCTATTAAAGAAAAAGTGAGAGTCAAAAGAGTCTTGACTTGGAGTCCTGTGTTTTTTGGGAAGTTACTGCATTCTAGGTCTGTGTAAGAAGTCTCCAAACACAGCAAAACTCATCCTGTCTGTAAGGCTGCTACAAGCCGCAGTCCCAGGAGGGTCTAACTTCTAGATGTTGTTATGGAGCACCAGGAGCAGCCCTTCACCGCTCCATGGTGGTCCCTCAAGCTCAGAAAATAGACTGAAACCAGTTCTATGGGGAAAAAAATAGGGTAAAAACTAGAGAATTGTTATTTTATTCATCTACACAAAACATATCCAATGCAATACGTATCCAAATCAAATGCACACAAATAAGGGGCCCAAATAACTAATGCTTTGAAACATGTCCCTCCACCCAAAACCAAAACCAAATAAAATAAACAAACCAGTAGCAGCAGAAGAGTTGTGAAAAAAGGGAGGTAGATTTAGATTGTTTTGCATTCTTTGAGTGGATTTATTTTAACATCAAACTGAAATTTGAAAAAGCAAGCTCTAAGAAAACTAGCAGAAAATACTAGTAATAGCTATATCATGTGTGTTACAGTCATTAAATAGAAAATAAGCAACCAAAAATGTGACCAAAATGTGCTTAGTTATTATATTCTTTCAAGTTTGGTGCGCCAGCATTTTTTTCCCTAAATGCTGTATCTGACCAAAGACTTTTTGTGAAGTCTTTTTTATGCTCTCCCTTCTCTCAGAAACAGAGAAAATTACACACAGCCCTAAGATTTAGCTGTAGGTTTTATATCATGATTTTTAGCTATAAACTAACAAAGTGACATGAATTCCCCCATCTAAGTAACGGGGACCAACTGAGAAGTGAAATTTCAGTGCAGGCTATGCAAAACAACAGGATTAAAAAGAGCATTCACTTCACGTCACTGCTTTAAAACATTTTCACATAGCTCCTTTTTTTTTTTTCTCCCCTAACCTGACCTTTTTTCCCAATGGTTTGTCTATAACTTAATATAACTAATTCTTTTGAAATAATGTTCACAGTTAGCATAATTGGTGTTATATAGTTCTAATGTACATCACAGAATATTCTGTCACTAGACACTAAATTGAAATTTTAAAGAAAATGATAGAAATAGCTGTAAGGGAAAAAGTACCCTTTTAAATCTAATTTGCTATGCACCGCAGTAGGGTAATGGATGCAATGAAAGTTCCTTTATTGAGTTCCCATGTCCAAAAGGTATTTAGGTAGCAAAGGATGTTAAGCAGACCCCCCGCGCTCCGCCTTTAAGTAAAGATAGCAGGAAATAAGGTATATAGGTCTGTGTCCTCCTGCTTTTTATTTGCTCGGGAGCACCGCTTATGCAAAGGGCACCTTGGGCTGCGCGGCGGCGCACAAAGGGCGCCGGCCCCCGCGCCGCCGGCCTGAATAGCGGCCGCCGACGGAGGGCCGGGGCCATACAGCGAGCTAAATCCTTCAGGTGGGTCTTTTCAAATTCCAATGGCGAGGAGTTACTGGAGAATTGGTAAGGATTTCACTAGGCCCCAGCAGGTTTGAGATCAAAAGCCCCGGCTAAATAAAAGCCCGTTGGGAAATCTTAAAACCTCTTTGTAATGTAACTTAAAAAAGTTAATACAAAGAGCCCTTAGACTGAAGCCTGTAACAGCGTGAACAAAGAGTGTATCACAACTGATTCCGCTAAGGGAAGGCAGACAAGTAAGTTCACTGAATTTAAAGAGAAATCAGATATATTGCTCCGCTAAAAACCAAAAAACATACCGGAGTAACCAGGTTTTACAGTACGCGCACACGTGGAGCTGCAAATAATAGAAATAGATATAAAATCTATTTATAAATACCTCCCAGCACGGAGAGCAGAGCGTTACGTGCACGCGTATACGTTTAAGCCTGGCTTTATCCAGCGCGTGTGCGCATAATTCCACTACATATATATTTTTATCATTTACGAGGCTTCACGCTGGGGCGCTCCACGATTTTTTTTTTTTTTTTTGAACTTTTCTCCTTATAATTAAAATCTGACATTTTAGTTCGGCCGCGCTAGCCCTGAGCTCGTTTCGTTCACGTACCGTAGGGGCATGACGCCCGCGCCCCCTCCCTCAACCCCCGTCAGCGGGGCCGACCCACCAAGCGCCGCCCCGCAGCAGGCGCCCGCCTCTCCCCGTGCCCTTCCGAACAGCCTTTCCGAAGGTACGAAACCCAGAAAGCATCTCCCATACGACGCCTTTCACACCTGATGTGAGCAGCAGTAGTTTCACAATCTATGCCAAGGGCTTTATGTTTTCTTTTTTCCCCTCCCTGACCCCTAAATTCCTCCTACAGGAGACGTGCAGAAAGCCTTTTCACCAGGGGAACGCCAGTTGTGGCTATATCTGGTGTGGGTCCCACCAAATCAGTGCAGGGCTTGTCCAGCGGACCTTGGTCTCGGTGCTGTGATTGACGTTACTACCCTAGCAGCAAGTATCTACTAATCACAGGACACAGACTTGACTTATGGCTCCTCGTTTGAGAAAAAGTATCTCTGAAAGCACCAGCGCTAATTATATCAAGGGTTGTGGTGGATGTTGCACCACCGGCAATTTTTAAATCAGTAGAGGATGAGGCTTTCTGGTTCAAACAGGACTTAATTCAGAGAAGTCATATGGCTGGTGTTATACACGTGACACCAGATGATCTATATAGTCCTTTCTTGGCCTTATAATCTACGAATAACCTCGTGGAGGTACTGGTGTCCTCTGGATTAGGAGCAACCCAGTGCTACTGTTGCTTGGATGATCCAAATACCGCCGAGACCTGCAAGGCCTACAGGATTTGCCGGGATCATGGTCTCAGACGGAGCCATTGCCAATTAACGCCGGGCATGCAATAGCCGCGGGAGGGAGGTATGCCACGCTAATGCCCTTCGATTCTGCAGCATCACTGAGATCTATGCAACAAGCCAAGTTTGAAGAAAAACAATCTCATTTTACACTAGTTTGTGCCTTAAAAGAGCACCACGGAGCTCTTCAGCTCCGAGTTAACCATTTGCAAAAGCAGGCTACAGTCATGGCTATTTCGAAGTCCATGAAAAACACAAAACTCCGGAATTAAATGAGTAACAGGATAGGAAATCTTTCTGACAGCTCGGACCCTTCAGACTACTGAACTCAGACTTGGGAAGTCTCTTAATGCCAATGAGAAATATTCCTTAAATGCAACTGTCCTTATTCCTGTCCTTATCTCTAACCCTACAGAGATCATTTTTTTAACCTCTAGGATAATCTGTTATGTAGAAGGAAACGTGTCATTTATTAAGTCAATAACCACTTCCTTTAGCATTTAAAAAAATAAATTTCTTCTGAGGTTTCCTTTTCAAGTCTTGATGCTATTTAGATTTGCAGGCTGAGACCATAGTTAGAGGTGGAAAAAGTTAGAGTCGCCACGTTGATCAACCAGCTGCTGAAATTTGGTTTTCCGCCGCGACACCTCCTGTCCCTGAACGTGTGGCCTGCTGCAATGCGCTCCATTTGGATTCGCAGGCTCCAGGACCCTGGAGCCACGCGATGCAAAACAGCAATCTCCTGCCCTCTTTGACCACAATAAGCAACATTACCGGAACCGGTGCTCCCGGACAAACACGGCGCGACCCCGCGGTCGTCGGCAGCAGACGATGACTTCATTAAAAAACATATGCCATGCTGGTGACTTCAAGCTTTTTACAAGGAAAGGCAGTACTAGAGCAGCATATGCCTGAAACTGATGGTAAAATGCATGATGCCTTAAAGCTCACCTATATACCGTTCTTTACACAAG
Organism: Rhea pennata; assembly: GCF_028389875.1. Taxonomy (NCBI): domain Eukaryota; kingdom Metazoa; phylum Chordata; class Aves; order Rheiformes; family Rheidae; genus Rhea; species Rhea pennata. Next base: position 4,781,210 of record NC_084668.1, on the reverse strand, counting down.
TATCTTTCATCTGACATAGGCTTCCCCCCCCACCACCACCTTGGATACGTCAGTCCTAAGGAGGAGACCTTAAGTTCAAAGAGTGCCACCCTCAACCCAAGTCAAAGTCGGGGGCTACCAAGCGAGGTGCATCGTGCAGTAAGGCAAAACATACGCATTTTTAATAGGTAGCCTCTCCTCCCCCCTGAGGAGGCCAAGCTGCGAGGCTTCAGCAAACAAAATAATAAAAAATAAAAATAAAAATCAGGGGACTTATACTGAGGCTGCTATTCACCAAAACAAAATTTGCAAATTCTGTTGGGCCTTTTCCAAGCACTTTTCGAAGGATGCTGGCTGCACCTGTGGCAGTCGTGCTGACCGGGTGAACTCACATTCGTGCCGGTGCCAAAAATAGGGAGAAAAAAAAAACCCAAAACAAAAAAACCCAGACTCCCCAAATCTCAACAGGTCTGTGTGGAATTCCAGCAGCGCTTTATTTATTAATGCATGCGTCGCTGCCGTTGTACGGCAGGTCCCAGAGCCGCTCCGCAAGGAGTCGGCCCGGTGCTGATTGACAGCAGCCATAATTCCGTACAATGAGACTGTATTAAATTGTTTGATGTGATACGATACTCGTCGCTTGTAACTGATCAAACACGCTGCCGCATCAAACGGCATTACAGCGCGATCGCGCGGGACAGGGCTCCTGCCAAGGCTGCTCGGCGCCTCGCGCCCTTTCCCCGTTGAACGTGTCTATTAATAGCATTGACAAACTACCCCGATCCAAATTTTTCCAAAGAATCGCGCTACACGAAATGGGGGAAGAAATCCGTACGTAACGCTCTGCAGCCCGGTTCAGCGTTTGCTGTCGGCTCAACACTTTAACGAGAAAGGCTTTGCTGATTTGGGGATTTTGACAGGGTAATACCAAAACTTGCAACCCTGTGCCCCAGAACAGAGACGTGACTTTACTGCTCCCCCCCCCCAGCTTTTTTTTCCTCCTCTTCTAAATGCAGACAAATTGGGAGATTAAATATTTCTGACCGAGAGGCTCCTTTTGCTCCGCTTCCCCCCGGGAGAGCTGTTTGGGCCGCCTATCTCGCAGGAGGAAGCTGCGTTTGCTAGCGCTGACCCGAACGCTGCAGGAGACGTCAATAAAAGCAGCAAATTCCCCGTCGCCGCTGGTCCCGCCGCAGCCGGCGAGGGGCCAGGCGCAGCCTGCGGGCGCCGCGGCCGGGGGGCTTTCTCGGAGATGGGGTCTCCGGAGGGCAGAGGTCCGCTGTCCTCGCATCCCTGCAAAGGCCGGATTAAGTTCATTAATCTCCCCTGCTTTCACTCCAAAATAAAATTGCAGGGTGGTTAAATGTTAATGCGAGCAAGCTTGGGAAATGATGAGCATCCGCTGCTGCACAAGGTGGCCAGACCCTAACGGGAGATCTCGCCACCGGCCTCGGTCCTGCCAATCTCCACCGAACCAGGGCAGAAAAGTTCTCTTTGGAAATAGCTGATGTCTAAATATTTTCCCACCTTGATGCCATGCAGGGTAGAACTGATACACTGGCTCCATTACCCAGATGCGGCTTTAAATACTGTCTACGTTAACATCCACGTCGCAGCCGCGACCACAGCCCTTTACGCAGGATTTATACGTGAGCTTGGGCGCGATTCAAAATCCCCTGCTCTCCCCACCGGCTACCCAGGAAGCGCATGAAACCAAGCATGGAATGAACATGGTATTTAGCAACCTTTGAAACTGCTTCTATCAGTGTATCTCATAAAACTACTCCGGCGTGTAAAAACGAAGAGATAAATGAGTGCGAGGGTTCCCTATAATTCCTGGCGGACAGGTATGAACATCCTAATTGGACAATCTGCCCCCTTGATTGCTAGCTTAGCTTGGGAGACCACGGATCACGTAGCCATGGAAAATACCAAGTAATCCGCAGGAATGCATGCTGGAATAGCTGGAGCCGGTGCAGAGCACCATTTTTGGGGGGTCGGGAATGCATGCATTTTGCATTTAGGAGCTTCTGCAAACGGCGATGGCAGCAGGTGCCTTTTGTCCCATTTTCCACTCAGGCGGTGCCAGCGCGAGCGGGCTGAACGCGTAGCAAGGTGGCAGGTTATCCCGGCTGATGGAACCCGTTCTGCAAACGTTGCTTAAGAAAGGTGCGCGAGGCAGTGCCCTTTCCAAACGAAGCAGAGAAAACAGCCCCATGCAGGAGAAAAGCCGTCTCCGAATGAAACCGCAATGATTGACTCACGATGGAGGACACATGGGATGGGAGAGGGCTCTCACACCATCAGGGCCCATTTTTAGCAGCAACAGCTCGGTGCAGAAAGCTAAGGACACTTGAACTCGCTAACTGGGTGTAGCTAAGTAATTCAAGATGCTGCAACTTCAATGTAACAGTAGAAACGCAGAAGTTCAAAAAGCAAAGTTGCAGGCATTTCAGCCCGCGCTCGCTCCTCTGCCCGGCCCTCGCCGGGAAGCCTAAGCACCTTTCCTGGGGATTCGCCAGCTCTCGGGAGGTAGGATGGGGCTTGACGTCCTAGCTAATTAACTTGGGTTTGGAAAAAAGAAAAAAAATCTTCTTATCTGCTTAGAGATACCCTCTTTGTTTTTAAGCTGCAGACTACCTTTTCTGGACGACGGACGCTACATACCGCTCAGCGGCATGGAATGCATTATTTTTAACAAGGACCTGTTTCAGCTTGGACCTAAATCTACTAACATTTGAAGGAGAATAAAAAAAAGAAAAAAAAAAAGTTTGCAGAATTAGCTGACTGTGTTGCAAGACAGAGCAGAAAATCATCACGCTTCTCCTGCTGTCCTTAAAAATCTAGGAGCACAAACGTATGAACTAGTTGAAAAGGAATGCGTAAAACATGGACAGACCCCCCCTCCCCCCCCCCCCCAAAAAAAAAAAACGGAGGGAGTTTTAAAAATCCTGCTGGTGTTATTTCTTCATCTGTAGAAGGGGAGATATCAAGGCTGGGAGAAAGTGATTGCACTGGTGTGTGCAGGAGTTGGGGTGCATGAGTGTTTCATTCAATTCTTTCAACAGGAACAGAGAAGTGAGCGACTCCCGCAGCATCCCTGATCAGAGTTAAACCACACTAAAAATTCCTGTAAACTACAGGGAGTGATTTTTAAATCCTCACCATATTCCTAACAGATACAACAGTGGCATGATTGACCAAGCTTTTTTTTTTTTTTTCCCTTCTTCTTTTTTAAAGTACACATATGATGATGCATCATAGTTATAAACAGATGGTATTTGGCCTCCTTCCTATTCTCAACATTTGGAATTCCTAAACTATGTGAATTAAACAATAATATTTTATAAACATACAAGGGATTTTGCTCACTGCTTTGTTAACATAGAAATTATACAATGCTGACATTTATTTAAATTTTAAAAAGTAAACAAGAGTGTGTATTGAATTAAAGCAAACTAAAATCAACAGAAAGAAATATGCTCCGCGTGCGCATTACCTACAACGGCACAGGCCTTTTTAGGGGAGACATAATGGGATGAAGCACAAATTGTAGCTTAGACAGTCTGATCCTTTGTACTCCAAAGGCTCATTTAACACCTCGCCATAAACAACGGATATTTATACCATAATTGGCTAGTTGACCATCAGTTGTTCATTTACTATGCAACCTGCTATTATGGAGTTAAAAGAAGTTCCTTTCTGTTGGCTTTTCTAGGAGTGAAAGTGTGTTTGCAATTTCAGTACCAACTGGATTCAGTCTAACACTTGTACTTAGTATGAGAAACATTTTCATAATACCAAAATTTGGGGGAATGGGAGTATTCCTGCCAGGAAGGGAAGAAGAAAGTATTGGTTCTTAAAAGAAGAATTCTGTTTGCTCGGTTTCCTCTTTCCCTTCCATTTTAACCCCTTTTTAGGCGTCCCTCCAGCCGCACCAAATTGCAAAGCACTTAGGTTTTAATCACTATTCCCAGGTCTGCAAAGAGGCTTCTGTGATGAATAAATAATGAACCAGAGATTTTAATCAGCGTTATGATTTTTGAAAAGGCTAATTACCATTGTTTACAGACATGCCTTCCCCGCGCCGCGCCAAGGGTTAAGCCCTCCACACGCACCTCCCGGCCCTCGCACTGGGCCGCGCTCCTCCGCTCCACTTCCTTTCGGGGTTTTTCCTTTTTTTATTTATTTTTATTTTTTTCCTTATTTCCTCCTTCCCCCCCCCTTTTTTTTTTTTTTTTTTTTTTTTTTCCCCACTCAAAGCGCTGCGCGGGGCGGGACCAGGGGCGCGCCGCGGGGGCGGCCTTCATCGCGCACCGCTGCGCGCCCCGCGCAGCCTGCGAGCGCACGGGGGGGGAGGGTTAAAGTGTGGGGGGTGGGCTTGCTCCGCGGAAAGGGAGCTTTTTATTTTGCTTTTCTTTTTTTTCCTCTCCTCCCCCCCCTTGCTGGCCAGCTTCATTTACGAGCGCTGCGCGAGGATGCTCTTTCCCCTAAATTAGCAGCATAGTAATAATAAAAGATAATCAGAATAACCTGAATTCCCGCCGGTGTCGGCGCGGAAGCGGTGGGCGCGGGGCTGCGCGGGGCGGCGCGGAGCCGCCCGCGGCGCCGCCGGGTCCCGCCGCCGCCGCCTGCCCCCCCGCCGGTGTCCTCCGCGGCCGCGGAGTCGCGCGGCCCGTGATTATCCGTCCCCAGCAACAGCTGTGCGCATTCACTGAGAATGCAAAGAAGTACCAGAAGATAATGCGGCATCGCTATTTATTACCCTATAATTAAAGTCCTGACAGCGTTTCTATTATAAAACCTTATTTGCAAGGGTTCATAACTCAGAGGCACATTTTTTTTTCTTTTTTCCTTTCCTGCCCCAGCTTGCCATACTGGATCATTTAAAAAGTGTTTTGGTTAAATAAGGTTAGCTCGTTACGGGGTAAAATTCTCCAAGGTTGCTTCGTAAGGTGCTCGTTTCTGTCTGCAAACGAGGAGCTGCCAAATGCCCCAACTCGAGGATGTGTAAGGGGAAAAATATTTTTGCAAAATCGAAGATTCATGGAAATGTTTTAATATAATTCGTCTAGAAATTATTCCCATGAAAACAATTTGTTTAAAAGAAAATGCCCTCTGGTCTTTTCCACACAAACTAGTCTTGGGCTAGTACATGAGAACCAAACTTAAAAGTGACTATGAGCAGAAACGAGGCTGACTAATTCATTTCAACTGTCCTTACTGGAATAAAAAGCAAGGAGTAAACAGCCTGAATGGTGAAAGGTGAATTTAATTTTCAAAGCCCTTTAACTTTTAATAATCTGAGGAACAATATGGGAGGTACATTCTACCCTCGGTTATCCTGCCATAAATTCATTCAAGATTTATATTGGTGTAACAGAGAAGCAGAATTCGCTCCATGATTTCTAATGAACTGCTGGCTCGGTCTCTAAAACTGCAATTAGAAAAATCTAGCATCCTAATTCAGAACAGCTTTGAGCTAAGTCAGAGGTCTGGATGCTGAAAACACTGAGGGAAGCTCGTCTACACCGTGGCTCCTGCAGCACGACCAAAGCGGTGGCAGGAACGCTGGAAACATTTTGCAAAAAAAAACTCCAGTTATTTTAGGATTTTCTTTTCCGTCATATGGGAAAAGTTGAGTCTCACGTGGAAAAAAAACGTGCTCCCCGCACTCTCGGACACTAAGGTGCGACGACTGTAGGATTAGTTGCTTGGCCGGTTAGTGATGCAGGAGGCAAGAGAGTCACCAGCTCTGAGCCACCATCGAGCGATTCTGGCAGCGGGCGCAAAAGCCCATTTGGCTTTAACTGGGTACTGAAACTTGTGTGGAAGCTGCCGTTCCTGTTTCAATGCACGTGAAATATTGGTAAATATGAAAGAAAATCAAGGGCTAACGCTGCATCTGACTCATGAGATCAGATCTCTGAGGTCATCGAGCAAGATCCCAGTCTGTCTCCACAAGCTTTTGAGTCCAAGCCTTTGAAGCAGCAGTGCAGGACACCTGGCTCTCACCTGAGCTTCCAAAACCATAGCGCACAACTCCTCAGGTTGCTTCACTCCGCAGCAGCACCCAGGCAGTGCGGGAAACACTAGTTTTGGGGGGAAATACTGCCACAAACTATCTAGAAATATCACATCATCCTTTCGACTGAGGATCTGGAAACAGGCCAGCGTAGCCCAGGACATGGGGCTGCCCTCGCAGACCTTGGGGACGCAGCAAGTGCGTGCTGCATGCTGCAAAGCTTCTGAGAGCCTGGACCCAAGTCCAGCGTTGGGGTGGGACATTCCTGTAATCCGCAGTGTCCAGCATGGGACTTCTTGCTCTAGAACATCTTTCCTCACCAAACTGAACCTAAGAGTGTATTTATACCCTCAGCTATGGGAGGGAGAAGAGCAGAGGAATCAGATCGGTTGTCCCTCCTGTGGTTTTGGGGGGGATATTTGTATTTTGTGTTAAAAAAAAATGGTCTTGTGCATTCACTAACTGGGTGTGTGCAGATTCCCTGATTTTTTTGCCTGCTTTTAGGGAAATTTTCTGCGGGTGTTGGGTCTCCTGACAACCGCCCTGAAAAGCAACGAGGACCTTTCTAGCTGTATTCAAAATAAGGCCCTCACTCTTTCTAGGAAATGTTTTCCAAGTCACTTAAACTCAGAAAACTGAAGTGCTAAAGTGAGACTAGGGGAAATAAAACAAGCTGAAGCTTATTACTTTCCTTACCTATGAAAGATCTCGACGCAAAGGCCTAGCCTTGGCCCTGAATTCATCCAGCTGCCGGAGCGGTGGCAGAAGAACCTCCTTCTCGTCAGAGAGGACCCACGAAGCTCTCAAATGCACGTTTATTTAAAAAATTAATCCCCCATGCATAAAGCCTGCTGTTAAAAAATCCCTGATCAACACATGGACCCCAGCAGACCACCCAACGGAGGAGCGGGGAGAGCGCCCGGCCGCCGCGGGCTGACCGGGGTCAGCAGTCGGCTCTGCCTTGCCTCCGCCGTGGTCACCACTCGAGAAGACGCAGCTTCGGTGCCGGGAGCCCCCGCGGGCAGCGTGCGCAGCGCCCGCCTGCCCCAAGCAGACCTCCCTGCTTTCCCCCTCACTGGCTTGGAGAGCGACTCACGGCGGGGCTTGGCCCAATCCTCTCCGTGCCTCAGTTTCCCCATCGATAAAGACCGAAATATTCTGACGGGCCCTTGCGGGGCGAGGGAAGCCCGACCCTTACCCGCCCGCGAAGAGAGGTGCTGCTGGGCTTTCAACCGAAACAACTTACCGAGGATCCTCCGTGCCTCTTCCCGCGAGAGAGCTGGAAATCCTGGAGCTGCCGTAACGTTTTATTATCATTTGCAAAGCAGATTCTGCTTCATCAGATAAAGGCACAATTGCATTCATTGACTCTGGCACGGGGATATGCAGAGTGATAAACACACAGATAGATGTACACACTTATACATGAATGAGATATGCTAATTAAAAATTGCAGTGGGCACTTTATTAAAAATTTATTGTACAATCTCCATCTTCAAAACATTTTACATCAACAAATATAGCAGCTTGACTGCTGGAATCGTAAGTGATTTATCTTTAAAAGGCTGTATTTGTAACGGGATGCAAAGATCCTTGATGAACTGCAGCTACTGGTTTTGATTGGAAGTATTTTGACCGTTATCTGTTTGTTCTCCATCCTTGAGAGAAATAAAACAAGTGTCTCAGCTTTCATTTTATCGGATAGATGGCACCACGTAGCATATTTCCCATGCTAGTTTGAATTACAGCTGTTTATCTTTCAGCTTTCTTTAAGATTAATTAAATGCAAATGTAACTCGGTGAATCATGGGATTACCTGCCAGACCCCTTATTAATACCTTCACTTAAAAAACCCCTGGTGCCAGCGAGCCATTAATTTGCAAAAAAAAAAAAAAATATAGAAAAAGGAGAAGGAGAGGGGGGGAAGCACGGGGCGATGCGGCGGCGGCTGCCGGGGAGCCGGGTCGTCCCCGGCACCTCCTCCCGGGCCCGGTGGCCCTCGGAGGACCCGGGCCGGCTCCAACGACAACCTGGCAACCCAGGTGGAAAAGCAGCCAAGCGCCCGCGTTTGAAGCCGCGGCTTGGCTGCCATCGCGCCGGCGAAAAGAAAGCACTCAGGCACCATGTCATCCAGTACAAAGGAGAAAAACAGATTCCACCGGAAATTCAATGTGGCACCACATATGGGATACATGAGTGCGGTTATACAACAGGCCACATTTTTTTTTCTTTTTTCTTTCTTTCTTTCATTCTTTTTTTTTTTTTTTTTTTGAACAGGCTCCTGCATGTGATGCCGAGGACATGTGTAACCATCACAACGTCTCCACGAATCTGTATTTAATTTGAGCCGGGGTGGTGGCAGGGATTGGAGATCTGAAGCCGCCACAGGTTTGTGGCAGATGGCTCCGTGTCAGCTATGACAAGCAGCCAGGCTCGGCTTCCTCTGCAGATTTTCTTTGCTCTCTGATCAGGTAAATATGGGCACACTCTGGAAAGTTCTGCGATTCTGCCTTAGGCTGCAAGTTTGTGACTTAGCCCCATCTGTCGCAAATCTTCCCTCGCTTCCGCGGCGAGCAGAGCCCTGAATTTACCACGCAGCGCTGCCCAGGAGAAGCCGGCCGTGGCGCCCTGCGAGCGAGCAGAGAGGAGAGGGCGCGTGAGCCATTCGGGCGCGCTCGGAGCTCGGGAACGCTGTGGGGAGCTGCTCCGAAACACGCTTACCCTGCGTTATTTGTTCATGGGGCGCATTTAACATCGCCCTTCCAAGCTGCAGGGGCCAAAGCAGCACAGGAAGGTGACAAAAACACGGCACCTTATTTTTAAGCACCACCAGAACCAGTAACAACTCGGCAGTTCGCGGGTGGGCTCCATTTTTGCTCTAGAAAAGCAACATCATCACATTATATATACGTATATATTTATATTTTCGGTGATAACTTTGCAAAGGTCTGAACAAATACTTTTTTATACCTTTTCTTAAGGCATAGAGCATGTATCAGCCAACAGTTCCTAAACAAGCAGAGATGGAACCAGCAAGAGTAGCGAGGTTCTCATATAAAGCAAGATCTTCCCATGAAGGAGAGCCAACAGACCAAGATATCAGCAGCAATATAATATCTTTTATGCTATAATCAACTTTCTTGTTTCTCAGGTCCTAAGAGCAGGACTGAAATAATTAATATTTATGTGGTCATCATTAGACTTCAGAGTTAACCTTTAGAATTTAACAAGGACAGTTCATCCAATCAGACCTACCATTTCGCGATAGTTGGAGTCGAACAAACAGGACCGATCCGGTCAACATTTTAACAGTTTTAACACTACTTTAACAAAGAACTAGAGCTTGCTATTTGGCACAAAAACTGAGATTTCGAGCGCAAGAAAGCATAGTGATTTACAGAGCCAATTTGTACCGGGTCAGCTTTACTCTGGACCCAACTCCTTCCCTTTGCAAGTGAATATAACATAGGAAGAGTCGAGCTGCAAACATGCTTGTAGTAAAGCATTTTCTTCAGCTTAAAACTCATTTCTTTCCTTCTATCTTTGAACAAAAAGAAAAACATCAAATGTGGGATGCCGTTTTATACAAGACACACTTTCCCTAGGAAAGGATGATCCAGACCACACAGACCAACTGCAGCCACGGGAAAAGAGTTCCAGTCTCTCTTTCTCAAGGTAATTTGGATATATTTTACTGAAAAAAAAAGTTTTCATTCTTTCTGCAACTTTCCTTCAAAGTCAATCATATTCCTTTGACCCATTTCTCCATCTACCATTCTGCCGCAGCTGTGCTTCATCTGCCAGTTTTCATTTATTTTCTAAAACTAAATTGGAAGCTATCTAATATTGTTATAATAAAAAGTTCAAAGTCCTTGCGTTTATGCTGAAAGATGGACACAAAACTGCCTTTTCTTAATGAATTCTTTCTTCCTACTCTGCAAACGTAGCCAACTGCAATGAGCTACGTACCAAAATCTGTGGTGTGCAGAAAGCCCCTGGATACATAGCCTGAGCCCAGAGAAAGCCAAGCCCTGGGAGAAGTTCAGGCACAGGAAAGGACAGTGGCTCCTCAGGGTCTCTCAGGCTGGTTACGTATTTTGCTGGGCCCCAAACTGACCTAGAAGGCTGCTCAAGCAGCCCCTGCTAGCTGATGTCTTCTGCAGTGAGGATTTGCACAACCTAGCACACCTCGCCCCACCACGGCTGTTTCCAAGCCCATGTGCAGCGTTAAGGCCTCAGGCTGGCCCCAAATGCAAAAGTTGTATTCCACGTTCCAGCAGATCCTCCCACCCTGGGAAACATCCTCAGCTAGCTGGATCTTCAGCCATATCAGCAACACAGACGGGAATTAAAATTGTCCAAACTTTAGAACTGGCCTGGATACGGCCCCAAGCAACCTAATCCAACTTCGATGTTAGGTCAAACATTGAAGCTGGCCCTGCCTTGAGCAGAGGCTGGACCAGATGACCTCCAGAGGTCCTTTCCCAAATTATTCTCATTCTGTGGCCTAAATAAATAACCAAAGACTTCTTTCACATAGGAAATCCTTATCTCACATACACTTTACTTATGGACTTGTCTCTAAGCAGCTCTTTCCAGCACTCACACGGAGACAGGAGAGCATTAACACACCATCCTGCACTCCAGAGTTCCCTGCCTGGAATAATGTTGCCCATACATACAGGCATATTTAGCGTACTTCTGAAACCACTTAAAATTATGCTCAGTGCAAAATTAGCTTTGTAAGAGGAAACCACAAGTTTCCCACTTGTGCTTTCACATTTATACACCTGTACTCACTGCTAGGTAGGTGCAAGCAAAAAATCAATACTGTGCCTTCTTTCTCTGTAAAACTGCTCTGCTGACGAGTGGAAGTCAGCAGGATGGACAGAAATATTTGCACTAGTCACACACTCTACAGACCTCTAAAATAATTTTATCAGCTTGGGACAAAAGATCTGGGGAACACTGTAAACAAACATCTGCTCAATACACTTTTGTGGTTAAAAAAGTAAACAGCATGTTTGGCTGCCTGAGGAACAGGTTGAAAATTATCACAGAATACATAAATTGATGGCATGGTCTAGAATACATGGTAAAGTAATGATCAGCCCATCATGAGATAGCTCTCGAGCAATTGAAAGGGCTCAACGATGGGAGACGAGAACATAAACACAGAATAACGTTCATGAGGGGAGACTGAAAAGACCAGCATACTGTGTTTGACAAATGTTTATAAAATAATGAATGGCATCAAAAAGATGGATTGGGAGCTTCTGTTTGCAGGTGAACGGCTCAAGAATGAGGAGGCCCTCAGTGAAAATGAACATAGGGAAACTACGCCGATTATAGGAATGCTTTTAGCTATGTGTGCGATCACGCAGTGAAGCTCCTTGCTGTGGAAAGCCATCAAAGACAAGAACCCAGGATCCTAAGGGCCTGACTTCCAATGGGCAACTACTATATACAGAACAACAGCTAATTCTAAAACAAAATTATGAGAGTTTATAAAATTTCCAATTCCAGTGTTAATCTCTAAGTTTGAAAGACCAAGAGAAGACCTTTCATACCCTATTTCTACCTATGTCCAGGATCCAATACCTTCTCCCACTAAACACGTGATGTGCTGTGAAATGAATGGCAGGAGAATGGATTTTGCAGGGGAATAGGTCGGAGTAAGGATAGAGGAAATGCAGGAATCTCCCCCAGCTCCAGTTTATGTGGCCTGCATGAGGACTACGAGGAACTGCTGCACGTTGCTAAGAATGTCTCCTGCCACCTTCCTAGCTATGCTGAAATACTCAAGCTGGATGGAAAGCAATTTTCCTGTCTACCTCAGTTTTCCTGGAATATCTAAAACATTGCTTTATCTGAATTATAGCGAAAAGAAAAAGGGGAGGGAATGAAAATTTTGTTAAAACTGCCCTATACAGCCAAATCCTGAGACTGGAAACAATTCAAATGTCTAAGGTCTAAAGCAAGATCTCAATTTGATTTTACAGTAGTTTAATCCCTTTGAATTCGGGAGAGGCACTTATCTGGTGCAAGTGAGTGGTGCAAGTGAGAAAAACCCTATGCCGTGTCTCCTTCCACGGGCAGGTGAGCTTCTGGAGCATGATGGAAAGAGTAAGATGAATGCCAGAAAGTGGGCCGAATTCTTTTCTCTATGAAACAAGCCTGAGTGAGAGGAGATTTTTTTCTGTAGGAATCCGAGCCGACAGCACGTCAGCCGGCGCTCATTCAGCCGGGAGGGCTGGGAGAGATTTAAAGTTGTCAGCTCCATGCCTGGCTTTTGGCAACTCTTCTTGTCCCTTTCCACTGTATACTTTTTTATACATACTGTTTTAAATTAAGAAACTGAACGGAGGGAACTGAAAGGTAAATGTAAAGCAAATAATGCAGGAACAAATGTTTTGTCGTGTTTTAAAAAAAGCCTCACTTGAAGAGCTGGCCAACACTGGCAGGTCCCATGGCATCCTCCAAGGGAAACTCATGCCCTAAAGTTGCTCTTTGCTTCATTCTGACGCTTAGTTTGGCAACCACAAGTACCCGGAACCAAAGAGGAACTTTTGATTCATTAAAACTAGACCGTCCTAGTCTAGAACAAATTCCTGGTAACCACTAAGGTGTGCTTCCCACAGATCTCCTTCTTCTGTTAACAGCCGGCGGAGGGCAATATCCAAGTTCAAATGAGCCTTCGGTGCCACAAAAACACACAGGCTGAGTAATACATCACTTGGAAAGGTTTTCATAGGTGCTTACGTTATGTACATTTTTAAAGGTCTGCAAGCCTGGATCTGCTTCGTTGAGTTAAGCCATTGCGATTTAATGTGTTGGTCTGCGCATTTTCAGCGGGATATTGCACCGTGTGCCGGAATCTAACCTGACTGCCTTACCGCCAGGCATCTTCCTTTCACCCTAGCTCCATCAGCACAAGCACTGAGGCCAGCTGAGGAGCCATCTGAACATTTTGGATATCCTTACTAATAAAAAAAGCAACAATATGTAGCAAGATAACTCAAGGTACTTCTGATCATGATCACTTCCCGATCTCTAAAGCAGAATCCCCAAATAGCGAAGTACAATTTGCTTTTAAAGCATTTTTTCCTTTCTTTTCAAGAATCCACAGCTATCTGATAAACTTCAGATATGCAGCACGTCGGAAAGATTTCTGAGAGAGAAGTAGCCGGGTACTACGTGTTGCTGTGCTAGGGGCTGCTTTTTCTATCCCACCACAGAACAGGATATTATTCCCATCTCTGCAAACCCAATTCTGCACCATTCAGGGTCTCACTAAAGAGTGAGACCAGCTTCCTCAGAGCAGCATCCTTCTAGCTACAATTACACTCACAGTACTTGTCCAAGTCAGCATTTTTTTAGAAGGTTTTCATGGTGAGTTTAGTTGCAAAATAAAGAATTAGCCTGTGCGGGCGCAGGCACAACAAGACAACCCTGATAACATTCTCAGAACCCACCCAAAGCCGATTAAAGACAACGGGGGGCTTTCCACCGGCCCTGCAGGCTCTGGATCGGGCCCTGGTCTCCCCTTTTGGGAACGGTGCCCCCTTCAACATATTTGTTACCTGTTGCACGCGGAAATTCAGACGGTCACAACTTCACAGCGGAGCCGCGCTGTTAGCAACGCACGGGTCAAGGCGCCAGCGGCAGGACAAACACCTTTAATTTTGTGGTGCCTCCGAATAATTCCGGGGAATGGGTTTGTTTTTTTCCTTTCAAAGAAGGCACTTGGAGCAAGTGAGGCATTTAGCTTACGGGACCACGCACGCACCGCTCCCTGTGCCACTTTGTAAAACTCTGCTCGTTTCATCTCCAAATTTGTTCTCTCGTGACTTCGCAGCCCTGGCTTCAGGGAGGAGCCGGGGAGCGGCGTGCACAGCGAGGATCCGCGGGAACACAAGGAACCGCCGAGCTCGAAGCCCCGGCGAACGCCAACGTAACCGTTTAAGGCCTGTTTTCGCTTTGAAGGCACCGTGCCTAACTCTGCAATCCTACTGACTCAAGAAGTAATGCTGAACGCTGGAAGTGTTCAGTCAGCATTTTAAACTATTATGAGCTACCTTCTGAACCATTGCCAAGTTAATAGACAATGAAAGATAATGAGCTTGAAATTGGGTGTTAAATTGCATTTTTGGTTCTCTCCTTTTTTTTTTTTTCTTGAAGTTTAACTGTTTCCTGCAGAAACATCATCATCTTTGATGTATCATTATGCAAATGTCTATTTTTAGGTCACTGCGAAAGTCGACCACGGGTGAAACTCTCCCGGCTCGCTACACACGTGCGGGAGAGGGCAGAGGCAGCCAACGCACGGCAGGGCCCAGGCGGGCAGGAGCGTGGGAAAAAGGCCAGTCCTGGCAGAGGCGAAAGCGGCCAGATTAGGAGGGAGATCACTCAACCTCTGATTCACAAAAATGCTACCTGAAATGCCTTGGTCATGCAAGGGGAATGTGCCTCTACCCTGGTCACAACGTATCCAGGACTGTAAAAGTCATTCCCGAGCAGTCGGTGGTGCAAGCTGACATATAAGCATGCAAGAATGTAGCGGGTGTTTTATATAAGCCTCATCACGTAATAATAGCTTTTCACTGAAATAACATAAAATTTAGAGCATTATCTACATTCACATAATGCAAAAATAAAGTTGTATCCCTAGCATTACAAATGTGCATCTGAAAGACAGCCTGGTATCCAGCGCCCAATCAAAACTAGAATGGTCAGTCTACCACTTAAACCCTATCTTCTCTAAATAAATAACTGTAAAGAAGAAGGCAGGATAAATACCAATAAATTATGCTTCTAGAAAACTTTATGTTCACCATACTTTAAAAAGGCAAACTTTTAACTCATTGAAGCAAGGACTTAAAATAGTCGTGATTATCAAAATAATTCAAATATTTCCAAAAGGCAGAGACCTGATACCAGTCACTTGCATTTTTTTGATAAGTGGAGATCAAAATAGGATAGGAAGGTAGGCTTATCCTCATTAGTATAATTGTAGTATCTTTCTTTTATTTTCCTTTTAAACTAATGAGTTGCATTAATCCAGGTTCATTTTTATAAGCCTCTTGGGTCCAAATGTAAAGGACAGTCATTTTAGAAAACAATAAATTAAAAAAAAGCATGTAGCATGCATTAAGTGCACGTATTTCATAAGACCTAGGTTAATACAACTGGCATCTAGTTTAATTAATCCTTGTTAGTGTAACAACTAATATCCCTCCCTAGCATGTTTCCTTTAAACATTAGTATGTTAATTAAATGTTGTTTTTTTAAGGTTTTTTTCTCCCCTTTGTACTTCAATATGGCATTATATCATGTAAAACTATTCCGAACAACTACCTTATAGAGATGTTTCCTTACAATATCTGGTCTCTTGCAGAAATTCTGAAGCCTTTTAAAAAGCTGTTCAGGTGTAGAATACAGATATTCAGCTGCAGGAAAAACAGATACATTTTTAATGAAACAAAAACCTCAAAGCACACACTCGATATTAGTCACTTTACTAATTAAAAATGCATATTGCTCTGTGCCGCCTCGTGTTTTACATTATTTAAGCATGATTTTATAAGGTTACCTCAGCTCACAAGGATGTTTAATGCTAAATAAGACTGTGTAGTTGTGCTGTTTAGACATCTCCTTTGGGTGATTAAAATACATTATTCTAATGTAACACAATGCATATGTGATACATTTAGTGATGAGATTTTTCAAAGAACAGGTCCTACATTAGTGTGTATCCTGTACCACAGTTGCATATTACTAAGTCTTAAATTTTTTAAATAATTTGGTATGATTTCCAGGCCTCCATTTTTTTCTGCGCATCAAAAAAATCTGCAAACCATTGCAGCATCACTGACCTTTTTACAAAAATCTATCATTATGGGTTGTGTACGCTAACAATGAAGAATGCTATTTCAAAACTTGCTTTTGTGTTATCTTAAAAGAACAGATGGTAAATATAAACTTCGTCTAATGTATTAAAACACATAAAATTTTCCTTAACACTAACATGCTGGCTTGCCAAATAAACAATTGCTTTTGCTCAAGTTTATTCTCAAACTTTATATTTCAGCATGAATCACGTATTACATTTCAACAAAAAGACCGTGCAGCAGAGCAGCTACCTGGAAATATCTCTGGGTACACCAAGGCTTTGGGACACAGCGGATAACAGCCGCAGTACACAGCTTCCACCCTGCAGATTAAAAATAGTAAATATATGAAAAAGACTTTAGCGAGCCAAAAACTTATTTCGGTGCAAGAGTATGGAGGTTGACTACATATAGCACAAGTAAAACATTTCTCTGCTCAGCAGCACAAACCTTCTAAATGCCAAAGTTGCTCTTTTTAAAGAAAATTTTATTGATCATATGAATTACATAGAACAGAACAGCGAGCATATGTTTTGTGCGCTGAATAAATCAAAGCGCAGCTCTGCATTTTTTTGTTTTTTAAATACTGTTTAACACATTTTATAATCAGCAGACAGACACATGTAACAACATGGTGAAGTATGGACGGCTTTTCTTAATAACGCTGCAGGAAAAGCAGGGCGCCCGTAGGCACGCGTGCCCGTACGTGTGCGTGCCCGTGCTCCCAGAGGCGTGCAAGCAGCGTTACCCGGCAGGGCTGAGAGTCCAAAGGTTACAGCTCAGCGCAGCTCGGGAGCGACTTGCAGCATGCTTCGGGTTGGGGTCTTTCAGCTTATGCACCCGATTTTGATCATTTCCATTATTTTTCAGGGCATAAACTTTTGTATTTTTTCATAAATACCCGTTGAGATTCCTTTGCCAAAGCGTGCGACGCTTTGTGCTTTTGTTTGCTCAAGGAACAATTCACCTATCTGCCGTAACATCAAACCCAAGTATTTTATAATTGCGACACGATGGCACAAAGTTTTCTGGTAGCAAATCTAAAGAGAAGTCATCCTATTCCTGCTTGCGTTTGAATAGCTGAACGGGTTAAAACATCAACTTTTCCGTTTATTTTTTTTGCATAATGACCATTGATCTGACATAATGTCCCTCTGAAGATACAACTGTAATTTCTGTTGGCCAGAAATTACATAGTGAAATTCAAAACACTTCTTAAAATATGTTTATTTTATGAGAGTCTTTGAATTTCCTCCAACATGTGGCCATACGAGGACTTTATTTTTAACTTCAGCTTCCCTCAGTCCCTCGATAAAAATCTGAAATCCTGTCGATGTTCACCTTTTTATGTTCAGTGACAATGCTAAAGGCTTTCACTGTGTTCAAGTGCATATTGGCTTTGTTGCTTTATTACAGGCAGCCAGTCTAGCCCAGAATGAACTGTTTCCTTTAGTTCTACTCAGCGTTGAACAGGAACAAAAATAAAATAAAGAATAACACAGTCAGCTTCCATGCTAGACAACTATGCTTATCCACAAAACACAAAGATATACATTTCTCCGCAAATGCTTTGCTAAGTAACGGTTGCTATTTTTTTCCTAAACTTTTAAAAT